>NC_058523.1:252280300-252292800 GCF_904849725.1 Hordeum vulgare subsp. vulgare | reverse complement strand
CAACGACAACAACGACAGCGACGACAACAATGACAACAATGACGATTACGACAACAACAAAAACAACAACAACAACAACAACAACAACAACAACCACACCAACAACAACAACGACGACGACGACGACAACGTCGACAACAATGACAACAGCGACAAGAACAACAACAACCACAACAACAACAACAACAACGACAACGACGACAACAGCGAAAACAACGACTACGACGAGAACAAGGACAACAACATCCACAACAAAAACAACAACAACAACAACAACAACAACGAAGACAACATCGATATACATGTCAACAGCGATACCAACGACAACAACAACATAAACAACAAGGACGACAAAAACAACGACAACAACGACAACGATGAGAACAATGATAACAACGACAACAACAACAACAACGACAACAACAACGGAGACAACAACGACGACAACGACAACGACGACGATGATGACAACAACAACGACAACGACGACAACAGCAACAACATCAACAACAAGAACACCAAAAACAACGATGATTACGACAACAACGACAACAACAACAATAACAACAACAACAACGACAACAAGGACAACAACGACAAAAGCGACGACAATGACAACAACAACAAAAACAAAAACAACAACAACAACAACAACCACAACGAAGACGATGATGACGACGACTACAACAACAACAACAACAACAACAACAACGACAATAACAAAAACAACAAAAAAACAAACAACAACAACAACAAGAACAAGAACAACAACAAAAACAACAACAACAGTAATAATAATAACTGTCGGTGGTGCGAGGTCGACACCTATGGGAATCAACATGAAACCATTTTGATTGTAGGGAGGGGAAAGGTGACGTGAAGAGCAGAGCTACCGATCAGCAACCGGCAAGCCTTTTTACCCAGGTTCGGGCCGCTTACGCGTAAAAACCTACGTCCTGCTTGTCTGGTTGTATTATGCGTTTTTGTTGTTGATTGTTAAAGTGACTGTTGATGATCGTCTTATGAGTCAATGTCCAAAGAGTCTAACCTCTTATGAATGAGCTAAGGGCCTCCTTTTATAGGCAAAGGGGTCACCTACAGTGCTCGGTTGTAGGTTCACGAGGATTTACAGTGAACCTAGAGCGGTGCTTATCCATCTACCACTGACAGGTGCATTAAATGCACGTCTTGTCCTTGTCAGCGATGTGCTGGTGAAGACACGTATCTGGGTGTTTCCACACCTGGACGTTGTCCTGGCACATGCGGAATGCGCTCGCACTTGGGGGCGGTGGAACTATGGCAAGGGCGGTTGCCCTCCAGTGCCTAGCCCCATCATCCCGGCAAGGGAGCTTGCCTGGGCCTTGGGTCTTTGTCCCGGCAAGGGAGCTTACCGGGGGCTTCGGCCGTCATCCCACCAAGGGAGGCCTGCCGAGGCCTTGTAGTTGGTGAGTTCATCACGCCCATCAAATGGACGTGTCCTTGGTAATCTTGGGGGTTGTATCTTCTCTGGGTCCTGCCATGCTCTGTCGGAGGGGCTCTTCGCGCCCGTGCACAAGTCTTGGGCACCAGGGACCCCAGTCTTTAGTGCACCGACAATAACCACAACAACAACAACAACAACAACAATGACGAGAACAACGAGAACAACGATAACAACAAAAACAACGACAATAACGACAACAACGGAAATAATGACAACAAGAACAACAACAAAAACAACAAAGGCGACGACGACGACGATGACAACAACAACAAAAACAACAACAACAACAACAACAACAAGGACGATGACGACAACGACAATGACGACGACAACGACAATGACAAAAACAACGACAACGACGACAACAAAAACATCGACAATGGCAACAACAACGAAAACAACAACATCAACGACAACAACAACAAAAACGACAATAACGATATCAATGACAAGAACAAAAACAAAAACAACGAAGACGACGATGACGACGATGATGATAACGATGATGATGACGACGACGATGACAACGACGACGATGTCGATGACGACGACGACTACAACATCAACAACAACAACCACAAGGAGGACGACAACAATGACAACGATGACAACAATGACAACGACGACAACAACGACAATGACGAGAGCAACGGGAAGAACGATAACAACAGTGACAACAACGACATTAACGACAACAGCGACAACAACGACAACAACAACAGCAATGACGACAACGATGACAACAACAACAACAACAACAACAACAACAACAACAACAACAACGACAACAACAACAACAACAACAACAAAAACAACAATAACAACGACGACGACGACGACCAAGACGACAACAACGACAATAATGAGAACAGCGACAACAACGATAATAACAACAACGACGACAAAAGCGACAACAACAACAACAAAAACAACCATAATAAAAATAGCGACCACAACAACAACAACGACATCAACGTACAACAACAACAAAAAAAAACAAGTAAGACGACGACGACGACAACAACAACAACAACAACAACAACAACAACGTCGTCGACGACGACGACGACGACGACAACAACAACAACAACAACGACAACAATGACATCATCAACAACAACGACATCAACGACGACGACAACAACAACAACAACAACAACAACAACGAAGACAACAACAACAACAATAACCACCACCACCACAACAACAACCACAACAACAACAACAACAACAACAACGACAACAACAACAACAACAACAACAAAAACGACGACGATGATGTCCACGACGACAACGATGGCAACAACGACAACAACGACAACGACGACAACAATGACAACAACGACGATTACGACAACAACAACAACAACAACAACCACAGCAACAACAACAACGATGACGACGACGACAGCGTCGACAACAATGACAACAGCGACAACAACAACAACAACAACCACAACAACAACAACAACGACAACGACGACAACAACGACAACAACGACTACGACGAGAACAAGGACGACAACATCCACAACAAAAACAACAACAACAACAACAACAACAACAACAACGAAGGCAACATCGATATACATGTCAACACCGATACCAACGACAACAACAACATAAACAACAAGGACGACAAAAACAACGACAACAACGAGAACGATGAGAACAATAATAACAACGACAACAACATCAACAACGACAACAACAACAGAGACAATAACGACGACAACGACGACGACGACGATGATGACAACAACAACGACAACGACGACAACAACGAGAACAACAACAACTCGACAACAATAACAACAACGACGACTACATCGACAACAACGTCAACAGCTATCAGGGCATATTTCTCCCTAAGTGGTTTTAGTGACTGATGACAATGCCTGTGCGGACTAATCATGTGTAGTGAGCATTTCAGATAATACATATCTAGGCACAAGATGATTCGATGCCCCTCAGAATCTCTCAAAGATGGTTGCTTTCTACGTTTCTCTTTGGTGGAATTGAGTCATAGGAAGGTTTGGGTGGAATCATCACGTACATATTTCCTAGCTACAATGCATCTCCATACCCATCTTTGATGTTTGTGCAAGAGGGCCAACGGTAGTACCACTCTAAGAGCGGTAGTAATTTTTTACTACCGCTCCGATGGGCTTTTTTGCATACTTCCCCCTAGTAGTAGGCACTAGTAATTTATTACTACCGTGGTTACTACGACAACAACAACAACAACCGCAACAACAACAACAACCACAACAACAACAACAACAACAACAACAACGACAACTACGAGAACAACAACAACAATGATGAGAACATAGACAACAACATGAACAAAAATAGAAACGATAACAACGAAAATGATGAGAACAACGACAACAACAACCACAACAACAAGAGAGACTACAACAACGACAACGACAACGATGACAACGACGACGACAACAACAACGACAACGACGACACAACGACAACTACAACAACAATAATAACAACAACGACAGCATCGACAACAACGTCAACAACGATAGCAACAACCACAGCAACAACAACAACAAGGACGACGACAACGACGAGAACAACGACAACGATGACGATGGCGACGACGATGACGACGATGACAGTAATGACAACAATAACGACGAGAACAATGACAATAACGATAACAACAACAACAACAACAACAACAACAACAACACAACAACAACAACAACAACGTCATCATCATCAACAACAACAACAACAACAAGAACAATAACGAAAAAACAACAACAATGACAACCACAACAACAACAACAACAACAACAACAAGGACGACGGCGACAATGACGACCACTGTAACATCCCAAATTTTTTAAATTTTGGAATGTTAATATAATTATTAGATTGATTGTTTGTTTGTTTGCTGAGTGACTGAAACTTGTGTGAAATTTGAAACTTTTCGAAACTTTTGAATGAGAGGGAATAAAATGACTATCCGCTTCTCCGGTTAATTCAAATTAAAGCTTTTAAAAGCAACGAGAGAAGATGACATGACTTCTTCAATTATACGGAATTTGAACGGAGATATTTGCATTGAATTCCTTGCATTTCCATTCGTTTTTCTTCGTGCAACAAAATGCCGGGAAACAGAAAAGAGCGGAGGAACATGACCCTCAAATACCCGGGCATTTTGAATGTTATTTGCAACCTCAAATTTAGAGGATCATTTGAAATTTTTTTTGCAAAAAGAAATAATACTTTTAGGGATTTTCGAAAAAAATAATTTTTCTAAAGTTTTTATTTTGGCTTTAGAAAAATGTTATTTGGGTATAGATTTATTTTCTGATTTTTTGGGTACATTATACCATATATTAATATTTTAATTTGCTTTCTTTTTTGTCGTCTTTATTTTCTGTTTTGGAAAAAAAAGTTAGAGATTAGGTAATATATATTTTTTTCCTGGGATCAAATCCCATGCCCACAAACCGACTCGACCCCTCTCCCCCCACTTCTCTTTCTTTCCTTCTCCTCTCCTCTCTTTTTTTTCTCTCCCCGTCACTTTCCTTCTCCTCTCCCTCGTCTCTTTCCTTATTCCCTGCTCACGACCGAGCTCCTCCCCAGGAAACGTGGGATTTCTTCCTCCATCGCCTCCCTTTCCTTCCTTACTCCCCTCCCCCATGGCCTATATAAACTGCACCCCTCCACCCCGTTCCCACCCTACCCCGCCGCCTCCCCTCTCCCCTACCGCCACCAGCCCCTTGCCACCCGAGCCGCTGCACCACTGCCACCAGCGCCCCCTGCACCCGAGCCCCACCTCGCCACCCGAGCCCTCTCACCTCCGCCGCCTCCATCTCCCCTTGCCGCCACCTCATTCCCACCCCACCGCTGCCTCCCCGCCCGAAGCAGCACCCCGCCGGTGCAGCAGCAGCAAAGCTACTGCACCCTTCGGCCTCGCCTCTAGGAGCCACCCATCGGAGCCCTCTGTTCACCGAGCGCCCTCCCCCGCGGAGGAGAAGGACACCGCCGCCGCCTCCCCGACGCCACTGCCGCCCCGGAGCTTCTCCTCCCTCGCCGGCGATGCCACCTCCTCCACCTTGGCCATTGCCAGCCACGGCCAGCCCAGGTAGGTATCCCTCTCCCTCTCTAGTTTGCATGCACTCGATTTTAGCCATTAGATCTTCATGCAATGGTTCAGATTAGAACTTCTGTACCCCTTCGGTCTAGTGAGAAAAACCAGTGGGTTTTATTTTCACTTAGGAATTAACCAGCACCTTTGTTAGAGCTCGGACGTTTGCCCGAAGCGTAGAAACAAACACCACCGCAGCTTGCCACGTGTTAGTACTAGTAGCATCAGTTTTTCTGTTTTGACTGCAAAAACAGAAACTTTCAATCTTGTTTTGGCCACAACTTTTGATCCCGAAGTCGAACGACTTTGATTCTTTTCCTGTAGCTCACAAATTTCATGTAGTTTTTTAAAAACATATAATTTGTCTATGTTTGAAATTTTTAAATATAAGTTAGAGCAGATTTAGTTTAAACCTTGTTTTGCCTATTCCAGGAGTTTGAAAAATGATTTTGAGTTGATTCTTTTTGCTACTGTTTTCTAGTGATAAAATCTTACTGTGGTAAAAATTTAAAATTTGTTTGAGTATTTTAGCTCACTGTTTCATGTGAAACAATTTCTGTTTCACCGTTTTTAGGATTTCGGCTATTTCCTTTTCTACTTTTGTTTTAAAATATTTTCTTTATTATTTCAGAAAGATTATTATGTTTTGTTTCTATTAGTTAAATAGTAGTTTTGCAACAAGTCTTTATTTTATGTTTATTTGTTTTCATGAAAAACAATTCTAGTCCCGTAGTAACATGCAATTGTTTTCCCCGTTGTTTCAAATCCCGTTTGGGAATACTTTCAAAAAGTTTTGTGAAAAATACTCTATTTTATCTTAGTTAAACTTATAACTTAGTTCCTTGTTATTATTTTCTGTTAGCCAAAACTATTTAGTGTTTGACGTAGTAGAAGACTCTTTAGTTCTATTTGAAGTTTCTTCGGTTTCCTATTCGCTCTCTCTTTTGTTTTGATTGCTAGAATGATTGCTAGTATGAGTGCTTATGTGAATGCTATGTTTGTTATATAGATTTCATAGGAGAGTGACGAGTAGTCTATCAAGTTATTTTCTCGAGAAATTCTTCTTCGTCAACATCACAAGCAAGTCATTTTGATCATGTTAATTTACCTATGTTTTCGATACATGGTAGATCCCCTCCTATGCCCAATTGCATGCTGCCTAGGTACTTGGAAACTTTAGCATAAGTTGAAGTATCATGTGGTAGGAACACAACAACCCCGATACTTGGCCCCGGGACGACATTTTTCTTAATGCTATGCTTGAGTAGACGGGTTATCGGTTGAGTGTATACCACGAGTGATGCGAGGTTGATATAATAATCAAGACCGGTTAAGACAAGATTTTCAAGACCTCGGACGCAATGCAACACTGGGTGAAGGACGGTTGATCGGCTCCCTGGAAAACCTAGTGGATGCCCGGGATGCTGGAGAGGCCATGTCATCCTGCGGAAAGCTTCACTCAGGCTCAAAGAGACGGACATATATTTTCAAGACCCAAGGCTTACTTGCACAGCCACAAGTCATTATGGGCTCTGGCTTGGTTGGACAACGCGGCGACTCTGGACACGCGGTGCTAGCAGATCTAGACGAACGGTAGGAATGGATGGGCACCGACAGGGATTCAGAGGGACCCGTTGAAAGACCATGTTTTGATCATCCGGTCTTCAAACACCCTGAAGTGCGAGGACATACACGGAGGCGATCAAATCTTGTGGGGAACGTGTGCAAAACTCTGCAGAGTACTCAAACCTAATCGATTAGCCGTGTCCACGGTCATGGACAACTTGAGCCAGAGGAACTGAAGTTATCTGGATTTCTCAACACCATTATATATATTTGAAGAGGGTAATTATTGACAACTCGGGTACGAGAACTGGTTGGCGGAACCATCTCGTTAACAACCAACCTTTATAGTAATATTTTGCTTTTAGCCCCTCTTGTTGTAGGATAAAACTGGCTTTATGCAAAACTTAACTCCACCGACCAAATATGCATGTAGAGATAGTTGATTATTATTTTACCCCTCTCTTGTGACTTGCCGGCATATTCAATATGCTGACCTACACGGCTGCAACGTCTTATGTTGCAGATATTTTTCTTCGACGAGTAAGAGTACGATTCAGGGTTACGGTCTACACTCAACTTGCCGTTGGTGTTTATTGGGACTCCACTCCCTTGACTGCTTCCGCTGAGATATTTAAGGTATATATCAGTTTTACGCTATTTACATGTGATTGCACTTTGATATATACATTGATGTACTGTGTGTGCCAGCATACTGATCCAGGGATGGCACAGAAACACAGAGGCTTGACTCGTTTTGAGTCGGGTCGCTACAGAGATGGTATCAGAGCACATGTTGACTTTAGGACGTGACCCTAGAAACTGGAAATTTCTTAGGATAGGATCTCTCTAAAATTTTATTTCCAAGAACATTCTTTACCTCTCATCTCTTCTGACTTCATCAAATGTTCTCTCTCACCTCCAATAGTTAGACAATACCCTTACCCCTTTGACCACATGAAGGATCAACCGACTCCCACTTCAAAGTAAAGAGGATTTCATCATGCAATCGAAGCATTGAAGCTACGCCAATTGAAGACTCTCAAGACCTGAAGAAATCAAAGATCTTGAAGCATTCCAATATTTATATGTCCATTAGAAGTCCAAACCCCTGTTATATACCCACGTTAGATACGATGATTTGTGAGCCGTCATTGGTGTGTGTTTTTCGACAGCCACAAATAAAACCTATTCTCAAAAATATTGTTTGTATTGCGTGTATCTCCCTCTCTCTCTTGCGTGTCTCATCCCAAAAACCTTAGACCGAATAGATGGCATATGAAGCTGCACTTGTAGTCTCTGGACCAATGACCCAACTAGAAGCTGATATATCGATTCAAAACATGGAGAACCACTTCGGGAGCAACTTGATCTCAAGGAAGTATGAAGTGGAAGACGCTCTTCAGTACTTTACACAAAGTGCTGCAATCTGGTGGAAAATGCATCATGCCATACAAGGATTTAATGGAGCAGAAACCTGGGAAGAATTCAACAAGACTCTGTTAAGATCCCGTCTCATTCGGAAGTGCTATGATAATCCGAAGGAGAAGACTTGTGCATGCAAGATCTGTGGAGAAATAGGACACACCCTCGGAAGAACCAAATCTCTGCAGACATAGACCTGAGTCATGTCAGATGTTACAAGTGTATGAAATTTGGCCACCACAAATACATGTGCTCAGGAAGGAGGCCGGGAACCCAAGGAACAAAAGCAGAAGCTAAGAAGCCTCGAGACTTGTCAGAAATCATTTGCTTTTGTTGCAAGGAAGCAGGACATTTTACCAGCGATTGTCCACAAAGGAAGAAAGCGAGAATGGAGTAGTTAAGTTTTGACCATGGCAATAAGTGTAATCTGAAGCACTCTTGTTTTTCATGAGATCATGGAGTGAAATTTTTGTAACACGAGTCCGTGAGATTGTAATAACATCATGAATAAATGGAATTTATTGTCTCATGATTGTCTATGTTGAAACTGTATGCGTTGTTTCTCTTCGAACAAAGATGCTGAACAATTATGAGGATAAGAGAAAATATGGTCTATGCAGGCATGATTATAATTCATTTAAGTGTGGTAGTAATCGGTAAACCCACAGGACCCATTGAGTAGGAATGTACCATGATTACCAAGGAGACACATACATTCCTCTGAGTACCTATTTACTGACACCTGGAGATGACAACTCTCTACGAGTCATACCTCAAGGGCCCAGAAACGATCATGACCCTGACCAGTGATCATGATTACCCGAAAATCCTGAAGGACATGATGAAGCACATTCACCTTGAAGGAGATGCAGTCTACAACGGCTACCCATTTATGGAAAATGGAGTGGAACTTTGGTACGTGGAAGTACACCTCCACCTTGTGAAAGGAGTTTGTCCTAAGACTATGGGGCAATACCTTTTCATTTCACGTGTACCACGAGCAACCTTCTTTGATGTTGTTCGTGAAGCTGCCATGGAAGCCATACGTCAGATTGGAGAAATACTTGAAGCAAGACTCCGTCATACCCAGGAATACCTGAGTGAAGTACGTGCGGAAATGATGGAGATGAAGCTAATGGCCACCATGATGAAGCAAAAGATGGATGATTTCAAGGAGCACCTCGGAAAGTTCGAGTGGAACTAAAGTACCTCCAAGAGAGGCAGATCAATAAAGTTGGCAGAAATGCTTGACCATACCGAACCATGTGGATGGCAGCAATTGTAATAGAGTACTTTTTGAATTGGAGTTTTGATAAGATATTAAGGATGTAATAAAGGATTGATTATGAAATGGATATGATTTATGGAAGAAGCTATGATGGATCAGCAAACGTTTTCTTAGGAGCATACGAAAACCTGGGAGTTGTGAAGAACGATAGATGTTTTTTTCAGCTTGTAGAACCAATGGATTATCCGAACTTCGTTCGTGGACAAGAGAAATTCTGCAACGCTTGTGAGGATGCCCAAGTGTTAGAATGCGAGATTCGCTAAACCATATACAGAGAAATGATTTGGGTGCGGAATGGATTGATCACCATGACGACTTACTCTTATCATTTATCTTGCTATTCGGAATGGTAAATCTGAGAGACTTACCCATATAGAGAGACGACGTTCTTTGAAGCTCTTGTTTAAGCCTTAGAACGGTATAAGAAAAACCCATGTACATGGCATTTGTTGTCACGCGTAGGAAATTTTACGGTGAGGATGAAGACAAGACCTCTCTCTCTGCAGGATAAACACAAATGGTAGACCACCATGAGAATCACCGATATGTTATTTAGAATTGACCACGAGACTGTCAGATAAGAAGACCCAGTGATGAAAGAAGCTTATATCAACGGGAGGGCATCACCAAAGGATTTAATATGAAGACTGTGTGATGTCAGTTGCCAAAAAACCCCGGAGGATCGTTAAAGCATTTTGAGGGACCAGTATCTTCATTTTAAGTGTGGTAGCATCCCACTTTGCCGGAAGTTGGATTTGTTTGAAGACCCCCAAACCCTAACCTTTCTTTCTAGCCTCTTCGAATCTCGAGGACGAGATTCATTTTAAGTGTGGTAGTTTGTAACATCCCAAATTTTTTAAATTTTGGAATGTTAATATAATTATTAGATAGATTGTTTGTTTGTTTGCTGAGTGACTGAAACTTGTGTGAAATTTGAAACTTTTCAAAACTTTTGAATGAGAGGGAATAAAATGACTTTCCCCTTCTCCGGTGAATTCAAATTAAAGCTTTTGAAAGCAACGAGAGAAGATGACATGACTTCTTCAATTATACGGAATTTGAACGGAGATATTTGCATTGAATTCCTTGCATTTCCATTCGTTTTTCTTCGTGCAACAAAATGCCGGAAATGCATTCTGTCAAACAGAAAAGAGCGGAGGAACATGACCCTCAAATACCCGGGCATTTTGAATGTTATTTGCAACCTCAAACTTAGAGGATCATTTGAAAAAAAATTGCAAAAAGAAATAATACTTTTAGGGATTTTGGAAAAAAATAATTTTTCTAAAGTTTTTATTTTGGCTTTAGAAAAATGTTATTTGGGTAGAGATTTATTTTCTGATTTTTTTGGTACATTATACCATATATTAATATTTTAATTTACTTTCTTTTTTGTCGTCTTTATTTTCTGTTTTGGAAAAAAAGTTAGAGATTAGGTAATATATTTTTTTTCCTCGGATCAAATCCCATGCCCACAAACCGACCCGACCCCTCTCCCCCACGTCTCTTTCTTTCCTTCTCCTCTCCTCTCTTTTTTCCTCTCCCCGTCACTTTCCTTCTCCTCTCCCTTGTCTCTTTCCTTCTTCCCTGCTCACGACCGAGCTCCTCCCCAGGAAACGTGGGATTTCTTCCTCCACCGCCTCCCTCTCCTTCCTTACTCCCCTCCCCCATGGCCTATATAAACTGCACCCCTCCACCCCGTTCCCACCCTACCCCGCCGCCTCCCCTCTCCCCTGCCGCCACCGGCCCCTTGCCACCCGAGCCGCTGCACCACCGCCACCAGCGCCCCCTGCACCCGAGCCCCACCTCGCCACCCGAGCCCTGTCACCTCCGCCGCCTCCCTCTCCCCTCGCCGCCACCCCATTCCCACCCCACCGCCGCCTCCCCGCCCAAAGCTGCACCCCGCCGGTGCAGCAGCAGCAAAGCTACTGCACCCTTCGGCCTCGCCTCCAGGAGCCACCCACCGGAGCCCTCTCTTCACCGAGGGCCCCTCCCCCGCGGAGGAGAAGGACACCGCCGCCTCCCCGACGCCACTGCCGCCCCGAAGCTTCTCCTCCCTCGCCGGCGACGCCACCTCCTCCACCTCGGCCATTGCCAGCCACGGCCAGCCCAGGTAGCTATCCCTCTCTCTCTAGTTTGCATGCAATCTATTTTAGCCATTAGATCTTCATGCAACGGTTCAAATTAGAACTACTGTACCCCTTCGGTCTAGTGAGAAAAACCAGTGGGTTTTATTTTCACTTAGGAATTAACCAGCACCTTTGTTAGAGCTCGGCCGTTTGCCCGAAGCGTAGAAACAAACACCACCGCAGCTTGCCACGTGTTAGTACTAGTAGCATCAGTTTTTCTGTTTTGACGGCAAAAACAAAAACTTTCAATCTTGTTTTGGCCACAACTTTTGATCCCGAAGTCCAATGACTTTGATTCTTTTCCAGTAGCTCACAAATTTCATGTAGTTTTTGAAAAACATATAATTTGTCTATGTTTGAAATTTTTAAATATAAGTTAGAGCAGATTTAGTTTAAACCTTGTTTTGCCTATTCCAAGAGTTTGAAAAATGATTTTGAGTTGATTCTTTTTGCTACTGTTTTCTAGTGATAAAATCTTACTGTGGTAAA
>NC_058523.1:252270300-252275300 GCF_904849725.1 Hordeum vulgare subsp. vulgare | reverse complement strand
GACGATGAAAAAAAACAACAACAACAACAACATCAACAACAACAATAACAATGACGAAGACGACAATAACAAAAACAACGACGACGATGACAACGATGACGACGAGGATGACAATGACAAGAACAACAACAACAATAACCACAACAACAACAATAACAACAACAACAACAACAACAACAACAAGTAAAACTACAACGACAACTACAACAACGAGAACGACGACAACAACGACAATGACGAGAACTACGACGACAATGATAAGAACAACAATAACGACATTAGCGACAACAACGACAACATCGATAGCAATGGCAGCAGCAGCAACAACAACAACAACAACGTCATCATCATCATCATCATCATCGTCATCATCATCAACAACAACAACAACGAACACGATGACGATGAAAAAAACAACAACAACAACAACCACAATCACAACCACAACAACAACAACAACAACAACAATGACGGCGATAACGACGACGACGATGATATAAAGACAACAACGAAAACAACAAAGACTACGACAACGACAACAACAACAACAACGAAGACGATGACCACGACCAGAACAACAACAACAACAAAAAAAAACAACAAAAAAACGACAACACAAAAAATAACAACGACAACAACAACAACCACAATGAGGACGACTACGACGAGGACGACGACGATGAGGATGACGACGACGACAACAACTACAACAACAAAAACCACAACAACAACAACAACTAAAACAACAACAACAAGAGCAACAACAACAACTACAACAACAAAAACAACAAAAACAACAACAACAACCACACCACCACCACCAACAACAACAACAGCAGCAGCAACAACAACAACATCATCAACAACAACAAGAACAACAACAACAACAACGAGAATGACGATGAAGACGACGACGATGAGGACGACGACAACAATGACAAAGGCGACAACAATGAGAACAACGACAATTATTACAACAACAACAACAATTGTCGGTGAACTAGAGACTGGGGTCCCTTGTGCCCCAAACTTGTACACGGGCATTTGCAACACCCCCGATAGCAGCGTGCCAGGAAGAGCAGCAGGAAAACAACACAAGGCAGTCCAAGGCCATGCCCTTGCCTCACCAAGTGGGGCATGGGATACAAAGGCTCCAGACACGAGGCCCCGACAAGCCCTCCTTGCCGGTAAGATTCCCAAGGCCTCTGCAAGCATGCTTTGCCGGAAAGACTACCCGAAGATTAGCAAGACCCCGAGAAGCTTACATTGTCGGGAAGACTCGCACAGATTGGCGAGGCCCCCAGCAAGCCCTCCTTGTCGTGAAAGTGTTCAAGGCCCCAGGCAAGCCTTCATTGCCGGAAAGGTGACCAAGTCACTCGACGGAGACTCCAGGCCAGCAAGTCTCTCTTCGCTCGCCAGATGTCCACACAAGTTTCTACGCAATCCGACCGCTCCAGCACACCCCTCGTGTGCGAGCGCAAGGCCCAGGTGTTGATTCACCTAGGTACGTGTCACAACCACCTTTCGGTAGGTCAGGGGTCAGACAAGGCATTTACTGCCCCTAACACCATCGAAGATGTAGAGAGGTGAACACTGTTCACTGTACCTCCTCTGAGCACACTGCTGGTGACTCCTTTGCCTATAAAAGGAGGCCCAAAGCTCATTCGTAAGGGTTGGACCTTTTGGGGATCAGAGACTCCCTAATCATCTACTGTAGCAAAATCACCGTACGGTAAGCCCATAATACAATCTAAGAAGGAGTAGGGTTTTACGCACCATGTGGCCCGAACCTGGGTGAAAAGAACTTTGCCGGTGTTGACTGCTAGTTCCGCTATCGACGCCATACCTCCCTCTCCCCGCCAAACGATCAAGCAACTCCTCGAGTTTCCCTTAGGTGTTTGTTTTCCCGACATCTTTGGCGCCCCATGTAGGGGGGACGGCGATGGTTGAGAGCTTTTTCGCGAATTCAAGCAAGTTTCGCGTCATATCTTGGGAGATTGAGCGCACCACTTCGGTGCCTCGAAGTAGGGTGCAACTGTGGTCACTCTAATTCGCCAACAGCCTCCTGGCACCTGCACGAACGCGGGCTAGGGGGACGGAGACTCTGAACAGTGCGCTCCTATTGAGGGTGTGCCTGGGGGCTCCGGTGAGCCCTCCGGCGAATACTCCTGCCGACGCACCTCAACTGAGAGGTGCATAGCCGTCGAGAATGCGCCTACGGGCCCCGGAACCCAGGCACACACTCCAGCCGAATGCTTTTCCCCCGGAAGCACCACATCTTTGCTAAAGGCACGCTCGGGGGCTCCATTAGTGTAGCCTGGCAAAACAGGAAAAGGTGTTATGCTCCAACAACCCCCCCTTCTATATGACAGTCGAGAACTGTCGGAAAATAACTTGCCGGAGGGGAAGTTGCCGGAAGAGTACAGTCTCCTTGCCGGGAAGCTGAAGCCCCGGAAAAAGACCCAAGCGTCGCGGGGAGAAGTGCCGCGGCACGACAGATAAGTGATAAATATTTCAGATTGAGATTTCAGAGTAGATTGGTTGTTCCCTTTCTGAAAGATCCCAAACCTTGTTTGAGAAACCTGGCCATAGATGGAACCTTGTCAGGATCAGTGCGCCTTAGTTCAGCGCATAGATGGAACCTTGTCAGGATCAGTGCCCTTCTCACTATTTTGAACCGGTTGAACACTCTAAGTGGCTACATAACACATTATTTCGCCTTGAGCCATGCTCGACGATCTAATGGTTGCACTGAGTGCGGCAAGGAGACTTGTCGGTAACGACCCCTGAAGCGAACTGCTAAGGATCCGTTCCTCAAAGCACAAGCGGCAGGACCAGTCACGCCGGCAAGCTTCCGAAAAACCGAAAAGGCGTATCAAACAAGGGGAAGAATCAGACGCGAAGGAAACACCATATCATTCATTTGTTTGAAACAACTCAGACATATTACATGAATGATTTTTGCTATTCCAACCTATTACACTGTCTGTTGGCGAGGGACGCATTCGCCAGACAGAAGTTCAAGAAGAAAAAAAGCGGCAAGGCCCGTGGCGCGACCAGTGCTGGCCCATCCTGGACCAGCATTGCGCATCCAAGAACGGGGACTGAAGGGACGACGGGAACGAAGAGCAGGCGATCCCGTGGTATGCGGCAGCGTCGGTTCTTCCGGCTCATCAGCCCGGGATCGGGAGGAGGAGGACCTTGGATTGATGGTGATGGTTCGACCGACCGTCAGTCCGAGGTTAGATCCTCGTAACCAGGCTTGGCCTACCAAGGGCCTGAACCGTGCTTGTCGTCGCTACCATCCGACCCATCCTCGTCGCTCTCGCGCGAGGAAGGGTTGTCAGTCCCGCTAGAGCTCTCTTCGCAGAGCCGAGGCGCGCACCCGAGCTCCCGTAAATCTTGACGGAGAGCAGGTTGTCTGCCATCATCTTGAAGTGAAGACGTGCCCATTCGAGAGGTTATGGGCACGGGCGAAGCTCTTCCACCCATGTCCGAGGAACAGGAGCCGAGGTCCCGGCTGCTCCAAGGTCATCGGGACCGTGCCATTGCCGTAGCCGTGCACCTGAAGCCGCAACATCTTCGCTCATTACCTTGGCGAAGGCGATGGGGAGTTGAAGCCGGGTCCGAATGCGACCTTGTAGTCTGACAACAAACTCCAACGGAGTCCTTTCAACATGAGTTCCCACGGGAACGAGCACGGGAGAAGATGGAGGTGTTGGAGGAGCGCTCCGCCTACCTCGGCCACGGGATCTGCGGCCACCGCGGCTCCTCGCCCCTCCTCCACCAAGGGCGCTCGTGCCGCTTCCGCAGCTGCACCCCGTGTAGCTGTGGCATGATCCGAGTGGGATCCCCTTGCCGCCCTGGCAGCCGATGGTGGCCTCCCTCGTCCCATAGCCATTGTTAGGAGCGAGTGCCACCTGGAGTTAGAAAAGATTCTACAGATCCAAATCTAGGGGTGGTGATCTTTCAGGAGCTGATGGAAGAACAAAACCCCCTCGCAAACTCCCAAATTTATAGGGCCAGGCGCGGGGGCTAACACGACTCATTCGAGAAATCGCCACCCCTGCCGCCCTGTCACCCATGATCACTGGCAAATAGGGAATCACCCCGCTGCACCAATGCATGCGAGGGCGGGTCATGATGAGGACATGACTACCTTTGATATTATCACAATCATTGCATATGCGTATTTGTTTGAGGTGATTTCTGAAAAAACTCATGCAATAATTTATTTATGTTAATCGGAAAAAAATACTTCACGTGTTTTTATTTTATGCATAAATGCAGAATGGCCGAACACCTGCATGAATCACGTGTGATGACAAGGGAAGAGTAAATGGTTGGATGCTATTAAAAAGGTCCTCTCATGTCAAAGGAAATAATTAGTTGTTTTCAAGAAGTTCTCTCACGTCACTTTTAGCCCAAGAGAAAATAGAGTCCAAGTTTTTCACGTTCTGGACTAAGATTCGGACTCCACAGACATACCTATAACAAAACGCCTTCAATTTTTTCATCCGGACTCCGAATTGTGTGATTGTATTTGGGCTCCAAAGTAGATTTCATGTGCTTTCACGCCCAATTAAAATCACCTTCAAATTCATTCGGAGCCTGGAGATATGGACCAAACAATATGACGTTTCACCAGAATCCGAGTCAAAGAACAAGTCCAAAGGTGTTGCACCACCTCCACTTGGGCCCATAGGACTTGTACGACCTAGGGTTAATTTTAGGCTGCCTTGGGATGTATTCCCACCTCCTTGGCCTCCACCCCTTGCTCCTATATAAGTAGATTAACCTAGTTGCTTTTTGCTTGGGATTGGTTTAGTTAAAAGTTAGCCATTGCAACTTCGTTTGTGTCCAACGGCCAGACTAAGAACCTTTTCGGATCCCCACCCTTATCAACATTTCATCTATATTCTCAATATTCAGATTGCCATATCATATTCTTGCTTGTTCTTCGATTGCTTGCCGGAATAGACCTTCGTGGTCAGGTTGAT
>NC_058523.1:252240300-252245300 GCF_904849725.1 Hordeum vulgare subsp. vulgare | reverse complement strand
GGTTTCTCCAACTTTAGTTCAATCGGATTTGGCCGAGGAGGTCCTTGGATGAGGTTAAATAGCAATTCATATATATCCGTTGTGGTGTTTGCGTAAGTAAGATGCAATCCTACTAGATACCCATGGTCACCATGTAAAACATGCAACAACAATTAGAGGACATCTAACTTGTTTTTGCAGGGTATGCTTGTGATGTGATATGGCCAACGATGTGATGTGATATATTGGATGTATGAGATGATCATGTTGTAATAGTTAATATCGACTTGCACGTCGATGGTACGGCAACCGACAGGAGCCATAGGGTTGTCTTTAAACTAATGTTTGTGCTTGCAGATGCGTTTACTATATTGCGAGGATGTAGCTTTAGTAGTAATAGCATGAGTAGCACGACAACCCCGATGGCGACACGTTGATGGATATCATGGAGTGGCGCCGGTGACAGAAGATCATGCCGGTGCTTTGATGATGGAAATCAAGAAGCACGTGATGATGGCCATATCATGTCACTTATGAATTGCATGTGGTGTTAATCCTTTTATGCACCTTATTTTGCGTAGAACGACGATAACATTATGAGGTGATCTCTCACTAAAATTTCAAGACGAAATTGTGGTCTCCCCGACTGTGCACCGTTGCTACAGTTCGTCGTTTCAAGACACCATGTGATGATCGGGTGTGATAGACTCAACGTTCACATACAACGGGTGCAAAACAGTTGCACACGCGGAACACTCGAGTTAAGCTTGACGAGCCTAGCATGTACAAACATGGCCTCGGAACACATGAGACCGAAAGGTCGATCATGAATCACATAGTTGATATGATTAGCATAGGGATGCTTACCACTGAAACTATCCTCAACTCACGTGATGATCGGACTTGAGCTAGTGGAATTGGATCATGAACCACTCAAATGACTAAAGAGATGTACTTTTTGAGTCGGAGTTTAGCAAGTAATTTGATTAAGTTAAACTCTAACTATCTTGAACATAGTCTAATTCCACTTTGAATATATTTGTGTTGTAGATCATGGCTCACGCGACAGTCATCCTGAATTTTAATACGTTCCTAGAGAAAGCTAAGTTGAAAGATGATGGAAGCAACTTTGTTGACTGGGCTCGTAATCTTAAGTTGCTCCTGGAAGCTGGGCAGAAGGATTATGTCCTTAATGCTGCGCTAGGAGATGAACCACCCACTATGGTTGACCAAGATGTTAAGAACGCTTGGTTAACACGTAAGGAGGACTACTCAGTAGTTCAATGTGCAGTCTTGTATGGCTTAGAGCCAGGACATTAACGTCGCTTTGAGCATCATGGAGCATATGAGATGTTCCAGGAGTTGAAGTTTATCTTTCAGAAGAACGCCCGGATCGAGAGGTATGAGACCTCTGATAAATTCTATGCTTGCAAGATGGAGGAGAATTCGTTTGTCAGTGAACTTGTGCTCAAAATGTGTGAGTACTCAAACCGTCTAGCTGAGCTGGGGATTAAACTCCCGCAAGAGGCTATCACTGACAGAATTCTTCAATCACTGCCACCAAGCTATAAGGGCTTCGTGCTGAACTATATCATGCAAGGGATGAACAAGTCACCCGGCGAGTTATTCGCGATGCTGAAAGTCGCAGAGTCAGAACTTCGTAAAGAGAATCAAGTGTTGATGGTGAATAAGTCCACTAGTTTCAAGAGAAACGACAAAGGAAAGAAGGGTAATTCGAAGAAGAGCGGCAAGCCTGTTGCAAATCCGACGAAGAAACCCAAAGCTGGACCTAAGCCTGAAACGGAGTGCTATTATTGCAAGGGTATGGGTCACTGGAAGCGCAACTGCCCCAAGTATCTGGCTGATAAGAAGGCGGCCAAAGAAAAATCAGCTATATTTGATATACATGTTATTGATGTGTACTTAACCAGCTCTCGTAGTATTTCCTCGGTATTCAATACCGATTCTGTTGCTCCTATTTGCAACTCGAAGCAGGAACTGGGAAATAAGCGAAGGCTCGCCAAGGATGAAGTGACGATGCGTGTGGGAAATGGTTCCAAGGTGGATGCAATCGCCGTCGGCACAGTTTCACTTCAGTTACCATCAGGATTAGTTATGAATTTAAATAATTGTTATTTACTGCCTGCGTTAAGCATGAACATTATATCTGGATCTTGTTTATTGCGAGACGGTTACTCGTTTAATTCAGAGAATAATGGTTGTTCTATTTCTATGAGTAATATCTTTTATGGTCATGCACCCAATGTGAGAGGATTGTTCATGTTGAATCTTGATAGTGATAATGCACATATACATAACATTGAGACCAAAAGAGCTAGAGTTAACAACGATAGCGCCATGTTTTTATGGCACTACTGCTTAGGTCATATTGGTGTAAAGCGCATGAAGAAACTCCATATCGGTGGACTTTTGTAGTCACTTGACTTTGATTCACTTGACACGTGCAAACCATACCTCATGGGCAAGATGATTAAAACTACGTTCTCCGGAACAATTGAGCGTGCAAGTGACTTGTTGGAAATCATACATACCGATGTGTGTGGTCCGATGAGTATGGAGGCACGCGGCGGATATCGTTATTTTCTCACCTTCACAGATGTTTTGAGTAGATATGGTTATGTCTACTTGATGAAGCACAAGTCTGAAACATTTGAAAAGTTCAAGCAATTTGAGAGTGAAGTTGAAAATCATCGTAACAAGAAGATCAAGTTTCTACGGTCTGATCGTGGGGGTGAATATCTGAGTTTCGAGTTTGGTGCTCACTTAAGACAATGGGGAATTGGTTCACAGTTGACACCGCCTGGAACACCACAGCGTAATGGTGTGTCCGAACGTCGTAATCGTACTTTATTAGAGATGGTGCGATCTATGATGTCTCTTACCGATTTGTCGTTATCATTTTGGGGTTATGCATTAGAAACAGCTGCATTCACTTTAAATAGGGCACCATCAAGATACGTTGAGACGACACCATACGAACGGTGGTACAACAAAAGACCAAAGTTGTCGTTTCTTAAAGTTTGGGGATGTGATGCTTATGTCAAAAAACTTCAGCCTGAAAAGCTGGAACCCGAAGCGGAAAAGTGCGTCGTCATAGTTACCCAAAAGAGACAGTTGGGTATACCTTCTATCTCAAATCCGAGAGCAAAGTGTATGTTGCTAAGAACGGAGATTTTCTCAAGAAGGAGTTTCTCTCGAGAGAATTGAGTAGGAGGAAGATAGAACTTGATGAGGTTGTCGAACCTCTCATCCCTCTGGATGGCGGCGCAGGGCAAGGGGAAACCCCTGTCATTGCGATGCCGGTTGAGGAGGAAGTTGACGATGATGATCATGAAACTCTGGATCAAGTTCCTATCGGACCTCGCAGGTCGACGAGACCGTGTACTACTCCAGTGTGGTACGCTAATCCCGTCTTATCAATTATGTTGTTAGACAACAATGAGCCTGCGAATTATGAAGAAGCAATGGCGGGCCCGGATTCCAACAAATAGATGGAGGTATTACCATGTATGAAAACAAAGTGTGGAGTTTGGAAGTATTACCTGAAGGCCGCAAGGCTATTTAGAACAAATGGATCTTTAAGAAGAAGACGGGCGCTTACGGTAATGTGACCATTTATAAAGCTCGACTTGTGGCAAAGGGTTTTTCACAAGTTCAAGGGATAAACTACGATGAGACATTCTCACCCATAGCGATGCTTAAGTCTGTCCGAATCATGTTAGCAATAGCTGCATTTTTCGATTATCAAATCTGGCAGATGGATGTCAAAACGGCGTTCCTTAACGGTTTCCTTAAGGAAGAGTTGTATATGATGCAGCCCGAAGGTTTTGTCGATCTTCAAAATGCTAACAAAGTGTGCAAGCTCCAGCGATCCATTTATGGACTGGTGCAGGCATCTCGGAGTTGGAATAAACGCTTTGATGAGGTGATAAAAGCATTTGGGTTTATACAAGTGGTTGTAGAATCTTGTATTTACAAGAAAGTGAGTGGGAGCTTTGTGGCGTTTCTAATATTATATGTGGATGACATATTGCTGATTGGAAACAAGTGTAGTTTTTGGAGAACATACAGGGTTACTTGAATAAAAGTTTCTCTATGAAGGACCTAGGAGAAGCTGCTTACATTCTAGGCATAAAGATCTATAGGGATAGATCAAAACGTCTGATAGGACTTTCACAAAGCACATACCTTGATAAAGTTTTGAAGAGGTTCAAAATGGAACAGTCCAAGAAGGGGTTCTTGCCAGTTTTACAAGGTACTAGATTGAGTAAGACTCAGTGCCCAACAACTAATAAAGATAGAGATCATATGAGCACCGTCCCCTATGCTTCAGCCATAGGTTCTATCATGTATGCAATGTTGTGCACTAGACCGGACGTTAGCCTAGCCATAAGTATGGCAGGCAGGTTCCAGAGTAATCCAAGAGTGGATCACTGGATGGCGGTCAAGAATATCCTGAAGTACCTGAAAAGGACTAAGGAGATGTATCTCATGTATGGAGGTGACAAAGAGCTCGCCGTAAAAGGTCACGTCGATGCAAGCTTTGACACAGATCCGGACGACTCTAAGTCGCAGATCGGATACATATTTATTTTTAATGGGGGTGCGATAAGCTAGTGCAGTTCCAAGAAAAGCGTCGTAGCTGATTCTACATGTGAAGCGGAGTACATGGCTGCCTCGGAGGCAGCTAAGGAGGGTGTCTGGATGAAGCAGTTCACGAAGAATCTTGGAGTGGTGCCAATCGCACTGAATCCAATAATCCTGTTTTGTGACAACACAGGTGCCATTGCCTTAGCAAAGGAACCACGGTTTGACAAGAAGACCAGACACATCAAACGACGCTTCAACCTCATCCGCGACTACGTCAAAGGGGAGGACGTAAATATATGGAAAGTTCACACAGATCTGAATGGGGCAGACCCGCTGACTAAACCTCTTCCACGGGCAAAGCATGATCAACACCAGAACTGTATGGGTGTTAGATTTATTACAATGTCATT
>NC_058523.1:252207800-252235300 GCF_904849725.1 Hordeum vulgare subsp. vulgare | reverse complement strand
TGTTGTTGTTGCCATTGTTGTTGTTGTTGTTGTTGTTGTTGTTGTTGTTTTTGTTATTGTTGTTGTGTTGTAGTTGTCATCATTGTTGTTGTCTTTGTTGTTGTTGTTGCTGTTGTTGTTGTTGTTGCTGTTGTTGTTGCTATTGCTGTTGTCGATGTTGTCATTGTTGTTGTTGTTGTCATTGTTGCGGTTGTTCTCGTCATTGTCGTCGTTGTCGTTGTCGTCGTCCTCGTCGATGTCGTCGTCGTTGTCGTCGATGTTGTTGTTGTTGTTGTTGTTGTTGTTTTTGTTGTTTATGTTGTTATTGTTTGTCGGGATCCCGATCCTAAGCCATAGGAATCTAGCCTGTAACACATCGCATCCCTTTGCGGTCTCACGCACGGTTAACTCCTCGGCTGCAGCCTTACCTTAGCCGGGACCGTTTGCGTCTTTTGACTCGCGTATGCAATAGTGTCGCTAGCATTCCAATGTCAAAGAACCCGGATCGACATGTCTAGTCATAAACCAAAGTGGCAGTACCGCACAAGGACAGGCATACATGACCCAACAAAGCAGGTGTCGGTCATCAGCGAATGTAGACGAGTCGTAGCAAGCTACAAGGACTCCATTACATCGCGTGACATTTCCCAAAAGAGGACAGACACAGCAGCTAAGAAGGACACATGCCGGTCAAGCAATGTGTCCGGAGCAGTAGCGAACTACCAAGGCTCATTGGATCACAAAGGGGCATTTCCTTGTAAGGAGTGCTACTAAAGTTCACGACTAGGTAATCGAACCCCATACATATCAAGTACGACACACGTACGCATGGCATACCAATATGTATAGATACATCGATGGCATCACAACATAACCATAACATACAACCTTTATTTAAGAGGCTCAGAAGAGCCACACACATAATATTACACATTAAGGGTCTCACGACCCATAATAGCAGTCATTCAGTTACAAGCCAGCGGAAGAGTTTAAACTGTCTGAGTATAGACAGGGCAACTAGAAGGCACATGGCCTGACTATACTACAGATCCAACGTAGGGCTAGATCGTAGCTGGGACACCAGCTACTCGTCGTCGTCGATGTCTACGAAGAACCCTCCCTTAGGGTCATTAGCAACCTCTGCAACATGTATTAAGCAAACATGAGTACGAAGGTACTCAGCAAGACTTTAGGATAACTAACTACTCATGCAAGGTATCAAAAGGTATTGTGGGGTTTCATGCGGAAAGCCAGCATTTGACTCGTGGCTAGACAACTTGCATTTTTAAATAATTTTGACAACTTGATTTCTCGCACACGAGTCCACTAACACCACAACAATACACTATCGTGGAATCATTCCGTCTCCGTACGGAAATGCCGTCCACGACACTCACGCTTATCTTGGCAATTTTTTATGAGTAGCCATTGAAGTTATCTATGAACAACATATGTCTCCAAGTAGTCCATATCCGCGGACGCGGCTATTCCAATAGATCATAACCCTGCAGGGGTGTACTTCGTCATACACGCTCTCGCCACTTATCGCCATGTGCACGTCGTGCACCTCGGCAACCTTCAAGCGGAAGCCCAGCGAGGGAGTCGGCCACGACCGTTAACCACACTAGTACCTAGTCCAGGTTTATCACCTATCTGAGAGTGACCCGTACGGAAGTTCGGCCGAGGTTTCCGCCACGGCCTCAAACGATGTGCGCAGGGTTCCCAAGCCCACCATCCGGGTGCCAATTGGTACACCGTGCCACTGCCTACCGCATCACGGCCCACCTCTCAGGTCAGCACCATGCACGACCTCCAGCATTACTATAAACACCAGAAACTACTTGCAACTCCTGGACCGAGTACTAAGCGATTAATAGGCCGAGCAGGGTCATATTTCAGGGCCCAGCATGTGGTAGTATCTAGCCTTGGATTACATACACGGAACTCAGTTCCTAAGGACGGTTCCAATGAAACAACCCGCCATGTACTCCTACACAGCCTTTCACCGGTACCTTTACCCAATCAAGTTCAACACACAACCTTTGCTCACCTAACACATTCTCACAATTCTGTTCATCTCCCAGATGACAGACCATACACAACTCTAAGCATAGCATGCATAGCAGGATAAGGCACATCATAGCTCAAGCAACTACCAGGTTTGCTTGGTTGCAAGGTTCGGCTATTTACTGTGACAAGGTTAGGTCATGCAAAGGAAGTGGGTTCAACTAACGTGGCAAAAGCAGTTGTAGCATTTGATCCTAATGCAATAAATAAGTGCAGGAGCAAGAACATGGGAATTATCGGAATGATCAAAAGGGTTGCTTGCCTTGTTGCTAAGAGGAGGAACGATATCCGTCAGACGGATATTCGGTTGAATCCGGGGGTGCGGAGCCTACCGAAATGAATGGCAACATTCAATAACAATCATATGCAATCAAAATGATGCATGAGCATGGCATGAGAATGCAAGGTGATAAGTTATTATAATCAATATGTATTAGGTTTAGAGTTGATTTGAATCACATTCGAATATCAATTCAAACGGGTATTCTCGAATCCCGATTTAATTGATTCGACCTGATGCTCAGATCAACTTGATGTTAACATGCATGAGATATCATGTTAGGGTACTGATTTGTAAGTAGGACAGTGTGTGATCATGGCATTCATACTGAAATGTGAATATTTTCCAAATTCCATTTAAAAAGTAATTATAAGAATTGATTTATTCCTTATTCCACATTTTAGGGTTCTGTAACTTTTTCAAACATGGTTGAAAATAGCATAATCAGAATCCTTGAATTTTTCTGATACTTTTTCATATATAAATTATTTTCATTGGAGTTACAAATTAATTTCTATGATTTTTACAAGTTTTAGCAATTTCCTGGAATTATTTCTATACTGGAAATTCCCTTTATTGCATCAGACTGACGTCAGCAGGTCGGCCGACCTGGTCAGGTCAAACCTGACAGGGGGGACCCACTGGTCAGCATCTTTGGGACTAATCCCGCGCTGACCAGTCCCTTAACTGCGTTGACTTGGCCTTGGGCCCACTGTCAGCGAGAGATTAAGCTCCTAATCTACTGGATTAGCTTTGCCACATCGACCCCCACCGGAGGGTGGTCGCCGGCGACCAAGCCCGCGGCGGAGGGTTCACCGGAGACGACCTAAACGGCACTGCACAGCACCAATTCGAATGCGGTTTGCAGCTACGGAACGCTGGCGAAGTAGCCGATCTGGCAAGGGCATCAGGGGAGGCTAGGGTCGCCGGGAGAGGCGCCGGTGACGAGCCGAAGCGGCGGCCGAAGCTCGGCCTCCCGCAGTTGATGGCTCTAGGGCACGGGGAGGACAGCTGAGACGCTCATCACACTCCTGGAGGCTCCAGGAGCTCGAACCCTAGCTCGAGCGCGTGGATCAGACACCACAGCGACGGCGACGACATGACCGGCGGTGAGGAGCTCTCGGCCTTGGTGGGGAACGGGGCTACGATGCACGAAAGAGCGTGGGGTGAAAGGGGAAACGATGACGAGCTCACGGCGGTTCCGATGGTGTTGCTGAGAGGCTCGGGGGTGCGCCGGAGGGAGCGAATCGACGGGAGAGTTCCGACGGCCGGAGGTGGAAGACGATGGCGTTGGGGCGATGCAGAGCTCGGGGAAGCTTCGGCTTCTGTAGAGAGGACCGGTACGACGAGGCGGAGCTAACGGACTACTCGGAGGAAGGTTCCCGTGGCTAGAAGTGCTGCGGCTCGAGCTCGAGCTCGAGGTAATGGCGGCAGCAGGAGGGAGGAAAAGATCCGAGAGGAGGGGAAACCGGTGCTGGGAATGGATAGAGGAGGCCTCGGGGAGCTTATCCCCGGCCTTGCCAGCGCGAGGCGGTGGCCAGGAAGGTGCACAGGTGCGTGGCCGCGCCGGAGAAGGCGGCGGCCACCTCCTGGTCCTACTGGCGCGAGGGAGGGGATGACTCGGGGAGATGGGCCGGGCGAGGCTAGGCGACACGTAACCCTTTTTCCATTTCCTTCTGTTTTATTTCTGTTTTAATTTCTGACATTTATTTGCTATTTATTTCAGCTCCAAAAAGGTTGTAAAAACTAATTTAAACACACCTGAATATTTGTTATAATATTCTCAACCATTTCCAAAGTTTTCAACATTTTTGAAAATTTATAGTTTCTGATTTCAAATTTAAAGTTTGAAACCAGTGGCTTTTGCATTAATTTAAAATGCTTAAAGTGTCAAGAAAATAGTTTTCTCCAATGCTCATTTACTTTCATGATTTATCAGAAAGTTTGAACATTTCTTGAGGCCATTTTGGGTTCATTGATTTCAACTAGTTTGAGATTTTCTTTATTTAAAGTAGTGGCTAGGGTTTTTGAGTTTTTCCTTTGCCACTTCCTTGTTCTTGATTGGAGAATTATTAGATGCAAATGCAAAGAAGACATGAGCACAAGACTAACTTGCTTAAGGGTTAGGGATGTGACAACTCACCCCCACTCAAGAGAATCTCGTCCCGAGATTTAGAAGTCGTCGGGAATAACGCAGGATACTCAAGTCGGAGACGATCCTCTCTTTCCCAAGTTGCCTCCTTTTCGGAATGATTTGACCATTGGACTTTAAGAAACTTGAGGTTTCGATGTCGAGTGGTACGCTCAGCTTGATCAAGAATATGCACGGGGTATTCTCGGTATGAAAGGTTATCTTGGAGATCAAGTGTTTCGTGGTCCACTTCACAGATAGGATCCGAAAAGCAACGCCTGAGTTGCGAGACGTGGAAAACATCATGAACCTTGGAAAGATGCGGAGGAAGTTCCAACTGGTAGGCAACTTCTCCTCGCTTGGCAAGAATGCGAAAAGGACCAGTGTAACGAGGAGCCAATTTGCCCTTGATACCGAATCGATGGGTACCCTTCAAAGGTGTAACCTGAAGGTAAGCCTTCTCGTCAACTTCAAAGGTCACAGCCTTATGATGACGATCATATTGGCTCTTTTGACGAGACTGGGCTGTTTTCAACTTTTCAGGAATAATGCGAACCTGCTCTTCTGCATCCTGGATCATATCCGTGCCAAAGAGTTGCCTCTCTCCGGTTTCTGACCAATTTAGAGGTGTTCGACATCTTCGTCCATAGAGAACTTCAAAAGGGGCTTTGCCCAAGCTTGATTAGTAACTATTGTTATAAGCGAATTCGGCAAATGGAAGGCACTTTTCCCAATTCATACCGAACGATATAACACAAGCTCGGAGCATATCTTCTAGGATTTGATTCACTCTTTCTACTTGACCACTTGATTGGGGATGGAAAGCAGTGCTAATAGATAGGTGAGTCCCCATGGCATTCTGAAAAATTTCCCAGAAGCGAGAAGTAAAGATACTTGCACGGTCCGAGTTAGTCTCCAGGGGAACACCATGAAGAGACACTATTCGAGAGATATATAATTCTGCTAGCTGGCTAGCTGTGATACTCTCACGAACAGGAAGAAAATGAGCCACTTTGGAAAGACGGTCAATGACCACAAAGATATCATTATTTCCTTTCTTGGTCTTGGGAAATCCGGTAATGAAATCCATGCTAACTTTATCCCATTTCCATTCAGGAATAGCTAGAGGCTGAAGGGTGCCAGCAGGCCTTTGATGTTCTGCCTTAACTCGACGACAAACGTCGCAGTTAGCAACGAACTCAGCAATTTCTCTCTTCATCCTAGTCCACCAGAACCTCTGGCGTAGGTCCTGATACATCTTAGTACTACCGGGATGAATGGTGAGAGGAGAATCATGAGCCTCCTTAAGTATTAACTACCTTAGATGTGGGATCTTAGGAACCACTAAACGATTCTGGAAGAACACAACACCTTGATCGTTCATGGAAAATTCTTTAGCGTTTCCGCTAAAAATGTTCTCCTTGATCCGTGATATACCTTTGTCACGCTTTTGGCCCGCTATAATTTGATCCTTAAGAGTAGGCTTCGCCACCAGGGTAGAAAGGAATCCTTGAGGAACAATATGAAGATTCAGCTTCCGAAAGTCCTCATGGAGAGGTGGTTGACCTTGTTGTAGCATCAAATTGTTACAATAAGATTTACGACTTAGCGCACCGGCCATAACATTGGCCTTCCCCGGGGTGTAAGTTATCCCTAAGTCGTAATCCGAGATCAACTCAACCCACCGTCTTTGCCTGAGATTCAAATCCGGCTGGGTAAAGATATATTTCAGACTTTGGTGATCAGTGAATATTTTGCAACGATTACGCAGAAGGTAATGTCGCCAGGTTTTTAGTGCATGGACCACAGCTGCAAGCTCAAGGTCATGTGTGGGATTATTATCCTCATGTGGACGCAACTGTCGAGATGCATATGCGATCGCATGACGATCTTGCATGAGAATGCAACCTAATCCTTGTCGCGAGGCGTCGCAATAGATAACAAAGTCCTTAGAAAAATCTGGTGGTAGCAACACAGGTGCGGAAGTCAGGCGTCTTTTCAGTTCCTGAAAACTATGCTCACACTGTGGTGTCCACTCGAACCTTTTATCTTTCTTGAGGAGTTCAGTTAGAGGCTTTGCAACCTTGGAGAAATTCTCGACGAAGCGGCGACAATAGCTCGCTCGACCAAGAAAACTCCTAACTTGCTTAACCGATTCAGGTTGAGTCCAATCAAGGACAGCTTGAACTCTCTCAGGATTGACAGCAATACCCTTACCAGAGATTACGTGTCCTAGATAGGTCACTTCTGGTAACCAGAATTCACATTTTGAAAATTTGGCATAAAGGCGATGCTCTCGAAGTTTCATCAATACCAGCCTTAGATGCTCGGCATGTTCTTGTTCATTCTTCGAGTAGATGAGAATATCATCGAGGTATACCATGACGAATTTATCCAAATACTCCATGAAGATTGAGTTCATCAGTCGAGAGAAGGTGGCTGGGGCATTGGTGAAACCGGAGGACATAACGGTGTACTCATACTGGCCATAACGAGTAACAAAAGCCGTTTTTGGAATCTCCCCGTTCTTAATCTTGATTTGATGGTATCCCAATCTCAAATCCATTTTGGAGAAGACTGAGGATCCAGCGAGCTGATCGTACAGGTCGTTGATCCTGGGAAGCGGATACTTGTTCTTTATGGTGACCAGATTAACTGGTCGATAATCTACAACCATCCGATCCGTTCCGTCTTTCTTCTTGACGAAGAGGACGGGGCAAGCCCAAGGAGAAGAGCTAGGACGAATGAAACCCTTGTTCAAGGCCTCATCTAGTTGCTTCTTAAGTTCGGCTAGCTCCAGGGGTGCCATCTTATGTGGTCTTCTGGCTATTGGAACAGTTCCCGGAACAAGATCTATTACAAACTCTACATCTCTGTCAGGTGGAATTCCTAGCAGTTCCTCTGGAAAAACATCCGGGAAGTCACGGACTACCGAAATGTCTTCAAGTTCCGGAAGAGGGTTGGCATTTAGGGAATAGAGTTGGCATTTGGCAACTCGAGTAGAGACATTTACTATCTCACCCGAGGGATGGGTAAACTGGACATTTCTAGAATGAGTATCAATCTTGGCATAGTGAGCTGACATCCAGTCCATGCCCAAGATGATATTAATATCCCAAGATTTCAAGGCTATCAATGAGGCTAGAAAAACTAGCCTGTCTACTAGAATTTCATTGTCATAGGTTATCCTAGAGGTTTGCCATTTACTACCAGGGGTTTGGACAACCAATGGAATTGGCATATCACAAAAACACATGTTATGCAACTGTGCATAACTTTCTGAAATGAAAGAATGAGAAGACCCAGTGTCAAAGAGAACGGACGCTGGGTGATGATTAACAAGAAGCGTACCCAGCACGACGTCGGGATCCTCTGCAACTTCTTCTGCTGACACATAGTTCACACGGCCACGTGCAGGAGTTGGCTTCACATAATAAGTTTTGCCCGACTTGGCTTGCCCGACGGACTTTCCGGGTTGCTTGGCACCCACATTCTGAGGACACTCACGGGAATAGTGCCCTGGTTCTCCACACTTGTAGCATATCACCTGGTTGGCACGTGGTGCAGCATTGCTAGCTGGACCACCATAAGCTTTTGCTGGAGGGTTGGCCTGATTCGTCTGAGGCACCACGTAGGATGGCCTCGGAGTGTATCTTGGTGGCAGAGAACTGTTTGGAACCCACAGCCTACATTTTGGAAACGCGGAACCAGAAGATGAGCCAAAGTCACGGGAGTGCTTCCTTGTGGCTTTGAAGTCAGTATGACCAGTCTCGGCACTGATCGCTTTGTTGACCAGGGCTTGAAAGCTTGCACACTCATGGAGGCGCAGATCACGACGCAACTCAGGGCTCAGTCCCTTACGGAATCTTGCTTGCTTCTTGGCGTCGGTAGACACCTCCTCTGTTGCATAGCGGGCGAGATTACCGAACTCGCGGCTATAGGCATCCACACACAACTTGCCCTGAGTGAAGGCACAGAACTCCTCTCTCTTTCTGTCCATCAGGCCCTCTGGAATATGGTGCACACGAAAAGCGGCACTGAAGTCTGCCCATGTGGCCACTAGTTCAGCGGGACGCATAGCTTCAAAATTCTCCCACCACAGATTGGCGGGGCCTTCCAGGAAATATGCCGCAAAGGTCACCTTGTCGGCCTCACACACATTCGCAGAGCGAATCTTGCGTGAGATGCTGCACAGCCAGTCATCAGCGTCGAGGGGATCGACAGAATGATGAAACTTTGGAGGATTCAGCTTCACAAAGTCATTGAGGGACACTACGGCATTCCTAGGCTGTCAAGCCGTATTCTGCCCAATACGCTCTAGCAGTCGATTGGTCTCCCTTTTGTTTCTTTCTGCCTCAAGCATCACTTCCACCAGAGAAGGCGAGTGAGGCAGGTCTTCCTGCGACGCTTGACTACCCTCGCCTTGCTCATGAGCAAGGGCACGGTTCAACCTGGTGAACACCATCCTGACAACAAACTCATAGCTTAGACCAACATCATATCAATACTAGCTATGGATTAAGAATGTACTGAACACACGGAATGCGGAAATGAATATCCGAACAGCATGGTAACAAGCAACTGCTATATATACACCATGGTTCATACACACCCTTACATAGTTCAGTACAACCTTAACCGAAGAGCAAACTACTAAAATTATAAAACTACTCATCAGAGGCTTACAAGCTTCCTATACATTATTTATCTAGGCCTCCAGAATTCATTTCACATTACATGCATACTTCACAAGTCATGCAGGACTGTGAACGTACGGCTACTACCATACTATCCTTCCGCTCACAGCTCAGGCATCCGCATAAAACACCTCATAGAGATTGCCTCCATGACCTGGAAGCTCAACCTGCGGATCAGGAAACACTCTAGCCTGAGATCCCTGGGATCCATAAGGACACGGATGTGGCCTTGGTCCCCTGACTGGTGGTAAGAGGGGTCCCCGAAGAGGTGTGACTCCTCCTATAGCTGGCCAGTCAACGTGTGCCGGAAGATGGGTCCTAACAGCGTTCAGCATCTCCATCTCTCCATACCCTCTCTGGACTACCGGTGCCAGCTGCGTCAAAGTTGTCCACAGACGGGCACGGGTAGCATAAAGCTCCATACGGAGAGCACGAGCATCCCTGTCTCTGTTCTCTAGCATCTCAACAGTGGACTGCAATAGTGGATCCTCCATAGAAGAATCAAAATAGACTCCACTGAGGTATCCCTCTTCACCAGGCTGAGAGGCCGGAACATAGCAGAACTCTGAATTCTGCAGCAGTGCATGTCCCGCTCTCATAATAGTCAGCATTGAATAGGCAGCATCTTGTACTGCCATGTCAACAGTGACTCCCAACCCATAGGACCAATGGATTGGCTCCTCAGCTCCAGGGTAGTCTGGAAATACCCTAACAGTGCGGATGTACTGGCTCTGGTTGAAGTCTCGGTACTGTTCCTCTACTGTGTACTCGGGGTACCAGCGGTAACCGCACACCGACATCACCCTGACCAGCATGGCCGTATGACCCGGCACATCAATGCACCTGGTCAGACGTACCACCTGACGAGAAGGGCGGCCAGGCATACGTAAATAGAGAGTAATGCAAAAGCATTAGAGCTCCAAATGAAAAATTGGGGAGCATAACGGCTGTAAATGCTCAAAAACAAATTTTGAGACAACCCAAAAAATGGAATAGCGTAACCACTCAACTATCAAGTTCAACTCTCTGATCATCAAACCTACTTCCTTTTCCTAGGAATGACAAAAAGAACATATCTCTTGACCCGTAGTCCTATAAGCTACCGATCGGAAACACGAGCCTAGGAGAAGATGAGTAACCTAGTCCTTAATTCCCGCAGAAAGACGAGGATGACCAGAATAGAATAACTTGAGAAGAGAACAAGAGTCTTACGTTCCCTTCCACAAACAATTCCCTTATATATAACTAAAGCAATTCAACTTCGACCAGTTTGGCTTAGTAATCCTACAGTCAGTCAGGCTCTGATACCAACGCTGTCGGGACCCCGATCTTAAGCCATAGGAATCTAGCCTGTAACACATCGCATCCCTTTGCGGTCTCACGCACGGTTAACTCCTCGGCTGCAGCCTTACCTTAGCCGGGACCGTTTGCGTCTTTTGACTCGCGTATGCAATAGTGTCGCTAGCATTCCAATGTCAAAGAACCCGGATCGACATGTCTAGTCATAAACCAAAGTGGCAGTACCGCACAAGGACAGACATACATGACCCAACAAAGCAGGTGTCGGTCATCAGCGAATGTAGACGAGTCGTAGCAAGCTACAAGGACTCCATTACATCGCGTGACATTTCCCAAAAGAGGACAGACACAGCAGCTAAGAAGGACACATGCCGGTCAACGAATGTGTCCGGAGCAGTAGCGAACTACCAAGGCTCATTGGATCACAAAGGGGCATTTCCTTGTAAGGAGTGCTACTAAAGTTCACGACTAGGTAATCGAACCCCATACATATCAAGTACGCCACACGTACGCATGGCATACCGATATGTATAGATACATCGATGGCATCACAACATAACCATAACATACAACCTTTATTTAAGAGGCTCGGAAGAGCCACACACATAATATTACACATTAAGGGTCTCACGACCCATAATAGCAGTCATTCAGTTACAAGCCAGCGGAAGAGTTTAAACTGTCTGAGTACAGACAGGGCAACTAGAAGGCACATGGCCTGACTATACTACAGAACCAACGTAGGGCTAGATCGTAGCTGGGACACCAGCTACTCGTCGTCGTCGACGTCTACGAAGAACCCTCCATTAGAGTCATTAGCAACCTCTGCATCATGTATTAAGCAAACATGAGTACGAAGGTACTCAGCAAGACTTTAGGATAACTAACTACTCATGCAAGGTATCAAAAGGTATTGTGGGGTTTCATGCGGAAAGCCAGCATTTGACTCGTGGCTAGACAACTTGCATTTTTAAATAATTTTGACAACTTGATTTCTCGCACACGAGTCCACTAACAGCACCACAATACACTATCGTGGAATCATTCCGTCTCCGTACGGAAATGCCGTCCACGACACTCACGCTTATCTTGGCAATTTTATGAGTAGCCATTGATGTTATCTATGAACAACATATGTCTCCAAGTAGTCCATATCCGCGGACGCGGCTATTCGAATAGATCATAACCCTGGAGGGTTGTACTTCGTCACACACGCTCTCGTCACTTATCGCCATGTGCACGTCATGCACCTCGGCAACCTTCAAGCGGAAGCCCAGCGAGGGAGTCGGCCACGACCGTTAACCACACTAGTACCTAGTCCAGGTTTATCGCCTATCTGAGAGTGACCCGTACGGAAGTCCGGCCGAGGTTTCTGCCACGGCCTCAAACGATGTGCGCAGGGTTCCCAAGCCCACCATCCGGGTGCCACTTGGTACACCGTGCCACTGCCGACCGCATCACGGCCCACCTCTCAGGTCAGCACCATGCACGGCCTCGAGCATTACTATAAACACCAGAAACTACTTGCAACTCCTGGGCCGAGTACTAAGCGATTAATAGGCCGAGCGGGGTCATATTTCAGGGCCCAGCATGTGGTAGTATCTAGCCTTGGATTAGATACACGGAACTCAGTTCCTAAGGACGGTTACAATGAAACAACCCACCATGTACTCCTACACAGCTTTCACCGGTACCTTTACCCAATCAAGTTCAACACACAACCTTTGCTCACCGAACACATTCTCACAATTCTGTTCATCTCCCAGATGATAGACCATACACAACTCTAAGCATAACATGCATAGCAGGATAAGGCACATCATAGCTCAAGCAACTACCAGGTATGCTAGGTTGCAAGGTTCGGCTATTTACTGTGACAAGGTTAGGTCATGCAAAGGAAGTGGGTTCAACTAACGTGGCAAAAGCAGTTGTAACATTTGATCCTAATGCAATAAATAAGTGCAGGAGCAAGAACATGGGAATTATCGAAATGATCAAAAGGGTTTCTTGCCTTGTTGCTCAGAGGAGGAACGATATCCGTCAGACGGATATTCGGTGGAATCCGGGGGTGCGGAGCCTACCGAAATGAATGCAACATTCAATAACAATCATATGCAATCAAAATGATGCATGAGCATGGCATGAGAATGCAAGGTGATAAGTTATTATCATCAATATGTATTAGGTTTAGAGTTGATTTGAATCACATTCGAATATCAATTCAAACGGGTATTCTCGAATACCGATTTAATTGATTCGACCTGATGCTCAGATCAACTTGATGTTAACATGCATGAGATATCATGTTAGGGTACTGATTTGTAAGTAGGACAGTGTGTGATCATGGCATTCATATTGAAATTTGAATATTTTCCAAATTCCATTTAAAAAGTAATTATAAGAATTGATTTATTCCTTATTCCACATTTTAGGGTTATGTAACTTTTTCAAACATGCTTGAAAGTAGCATAATCAGAATCCTTGAATTTTTCTGATACTTTTTCATATATAAATTATTTTGATTGGAGTTACAGATTAATTTCTATGATTTTTACAAGTTTTAGCAATTTCCTGGAATTATTTCTATACTGGAAATTCCCTTTATTGCATCAGACTGACGTCAGCAGGTCAGCCGACCTGTTCAGGTCAAACCTGACAGGGGGGACCCACTGGTCAGCCTCTCTGGGACTAATCCCGCGCTGACCAGTCCCTTAACTGAGTTGACTTGGCCTTGGGCCCACTGTCAGCGAGAGATTAAGCTCCTAATCTACTCGATTAGCTTTGCCACGTCGACCCCCACCGGAGGGTGGTCGCCGGCGACAAGCCCGCGGCGGAGGGTTCGCCCGAGACGACCTAAACGGCGCTGCACAACACCAATTCGAACGCGGTTTGCAGCTACGGAACGCTGGCGAAGTAGCCGATCTGGCAGGGGCATCAGGGGAGGCTAGGATCGCCGGGAGAGGCGCCAGCGACGAGCCGAAGCGGCGGCCGAAGCTCGGCCTCCCGCAGTTGATGGCTCTAGGGCACGGGGAGGACAGCTGAGGCGCTCATCACACTCCTGGAGGCTCCAGGAGCTCGAACCCTAGCTCGAGCGCGTGGATCAGACACCACAGCGACGGCGACGACATGACCGGCGGCGAGGAGCTCTCGGCCTTGGTGGGGAACGGGGCTACAATGCACGGAAGAGCGTGGGGGAGAGGGGAAACGATGACGAGCTCACGGCGGTTCCGATGGTGTTGCTGAGGGGCTCGGGGGTGTGCCGGAGGGAGCGAATCGACGGGAGAGTTCCGGCGGCCGGAGGTGGAAGACGATGGCGTTGGGGCGATGCAGAGCTCGGGGAAGCTTCGGCTTCTGTAGAGAGGACCAGTACGACGAGGCGGAGCTAACGGACTACTCGGAAGAAGGTTCCCGTGGCTAGAAGTGCTGCGGCTCGAGCTCGAGCTCGAGGTAATGGCGGCAGCAGGAGGGAGGAAAAGATTCGAGAGGAGGGGGAAACCGGTGCTGGGAATGGATAGAGGAGGCCTTGGGGAGCTTATCCCCGGCCTTGCCAGCGCGAGGCGGCGGCGAGGCAGGCGCACAGGTGCTTGGCCGCGCCGGAGAAGGCGGCGGCCACCTCGTGCTCCTACTGGCGCGAGGGAGGGGACGACTCGGGGAGATGGGCTGGGCGAGGCTAGGCGACAGGTAACCCTTTTTCCATTTCCTTCTGTTTTATTTTTGTTTTAATTTCTGACACTGATTTGCTATTTATTTCAGCTCCAAAAAGGTTGTAAAAACTAATTTAAACACACCTGAATATTTGTTATAATATTCTCGACCATTTCCAAAGTTTTCAACATTTTTGAAAATTTATAGTTTCTGATTTCAATTTTAAAGTTTGAAACCAGTGGCTTTTGCATTAATTTAAAATGCTTAAAGTGTCAAGAAAATAGTTTTCTCCAATGCTCATTTACTTTCATGATTTATCAGAAAGTTTAAACATTTCTTGAGGCCATTTTGGGTTCATTGATTTCAACTAGTTTGAGATTTTCTTTATTTAAAGTAGTGGCTAGGGTTTTTGAGTTTTTCCTTTGCCACTTTCTTGTTCTTGATTGGAGAATTATTAGATGCAAATGCAAACAAGACATGAGCACAAGACTAACTTGCTTAAGGGTTAGGGATGTGACATTGTTGTTCTTGTAGTGGTCATCGTTGTCGTCGTCTTCATTGTTGTTGTTGTTCTTGTTGTTGTTGTTGTTGTTGTTGTTGTTGTTGTTGTTGTGGTGGTTGTTGTTATCGTTGTTCTCATTGTTCTCGTTGTTGTAGTTGTTGTCGTCGTTGTCGTCGTCCTTGTTGTTGTTATTGTTGTCGTTGCTATCGCGGTTGACGTTGTTGTCGATGTTGTTGTGTGTTGTTGTTGTTGTTGTTGTCGTAATTGTCGTTGTTCTCGTTGTTGTTCTCGTTGTTGTTGTTGTTGTCGTCGTTCCAGTTGTTGTTGTTGTTTTTGTTTTTGTTGTTGTTGTTGTTCTCGTGGTGGTGGTGGTGGTGGTGGTGGTTGCTGTTGTTAGTGTTGTGGTTGTTATAGTTGTTGTTGTGGTTGTTGTCGCTGTTGTCAATGTGATCTCTGTTGTTGTTGTGGTTGTTTTGTCGTTGTTATCATTGTTCTCATCGTTGTCATTGTTGTCGTCATTGTCATCGTCCTTGTTGTTCTTGTTGTCGTTCATATCGCAGTTGACATTGTTGTGATGTTGTCGTCATTCTTATTCTCGTTGTTGTTGTTGTCGTCGTTGTTGTCATCATCGGCGTCGTCGTTGTCACGGTTGTCGTTGTTGTCTCTGTTCTTGTTGTGGTTGTTGTTGTTGTTGTTGTTATCCTTCTTCTCAGCATTGTCATTGTTGTCATTGTTTTCATCGTCCTAGTTGTTGTTGTTGTTGTTGTTGTCGTTGCTATCGATGCTGACATTGTTGTCGATGTTGTCGTCGTTGTTGTTGTTGTTGTTGTCGTAGTTGTCGTTGTTGTTGTTCTTCTTGTTGTTGTTTTTGTTGTTGTTGTTGTTGTTGTTGTTTTTGTTGCTGTTGTGGTTGTTGTTGTTGTGGTTGTTGTTGTTGTTGTTCTCGTTGTTGTTGTTGTTGTTCTTGTTCTTGTAATAGTTATTGTTGTTGTTGTTGTTTTTGTTGTTGTTGTTATTGTTGTTGTTATCGCCGTCGCCATCGTCGTCGTTGTTTTTGCTATTGATGTTGTCGTTGAGCTCGTTGTTGTCGTTGTTGTCGCTGTTGCCGTTGTTATTGTTGTTGTCCATGATGTCGTTTTTCCCATCATGATCGTTGTTGTCGTCGTTGTCGTCATCCTCGTCATCATTGTTTTTGTTGTTATTGTTGTTGTTGTTGTCGTTGTTCTCTTCATTAGAGTTGTTGTCGTCCTTGTCGTCATCATCGTTGTTGTTTTTGTTGTTGTTGTTGTTGTTGTTGTTGTTGTTTTTGCTGTTGTTGTTGTTGTGGTTGTTGTTGTTGTGGTTGTTGTTGTTGTTGTTCTCGTTGTTGTTGTTGTTGTTGTTCTTGTAATAGTTATTGTTGTTGTTGTTGTTGTTGTTGTTGTTGTTTTTGTTGTTGTTGTTATTGTTGTTGTTGTCGCCGTCGCCGTCGTCGTCGTTGTTTTTGCTATTGATGTTGTCGTTGAGGTCGTTGTTGTCGTTGTTGTCGCTGTTGCGGTTGTTATTGTTGTTGTCCATGATGTCGTTTTTCCCATCATGATCGCTGTTGTCGTCGTTGTCGTCATCCTCGTCATCATTGTTTTTGTTGTTATTGTTGTTGTTGTTGTTGTTGTCGTTGTTCTCTTCATTAGAGTTGTTGTCGTCCTTGTCGTCATCATAGTTGTTGTTTTTGTTGTTGTTGTTGTTGTTGTTTTTGTTGTTGTTGTTGTTGTTGTTGTTGTTGTTGTTGTGGTTGTTGTCGTTGTTGTGTCGGTTGTTTTTGCTTTGTCATTATTTTCGATGTTCTCTTTGTAGTCTCTATTGTCGTTGTTGTCGTTGTTGTCGTTGTTGTCATCGTCGTCATCTTCGTTGTTGTTGTCGTCGTTGTCGTTGTTGTTGTTGTCGTTGTTGTTGTTCGAGCAGTTGTCGTTGTTATCATTGTTCTCGTCGTTGTCGTTGTCTATGTTGTCGTCGTCGTCGTCATCGTCGCCGTCGTCGGCTTTGTCGTCGTCGTCGTGGTTGTTGTTGTTGCTTTATTTTTTGTTGTTGTTGTTGCAATTGTCGTCATCGTTGTTGTTGTCGGTGTTGTTGTTGTTGTTGTTGTTGTAGTTGTTGTTGTTGTGGTCATTTTTGTTGATGTGGTAGTTGTTGTTGCGGTTGTTGTTGTTGTTGTTGTTTTGGTTGTTGTTGTTGTTGTTGTTGTTATTATTGTTGTTATTATTGTTGTGGTTCTTGTTCTTTTTGTTGTTGTTGTTGTACTTGTTGTTGTTGTTGTTGTTGTTGTTGTTGTTGTTGTTGTTGTTGTTGTGGTTGTGGTGGTGGTGGTGGTGGTGGTGGCGATGGTTGTTGTTGTTGTTGTTGTTGTTGTTGTTGTTGTTGTTGTTGTTGTTGTTGTTTCCATCATCGTCGTCGTCGTCATCGTTATCGTCGTCGTCGTCTTGTCATCGTCATCGTTGTTGTTGTTGTTGTTGTTGTTGTTGTTGTTGTTGTTGTTGTTGTTGTCCTTGTTATTGTCCTTGTCGAAGCCGCCGTAGTCGTCTTCATTGTTGTTGTTGTTGTTGTTGTCGTTGATGTCGTTGTTGTTGTTGTTGTCGCTATTGTTGTTATTGTCCTTGTTCTCGTTGTTCTTGTCATTGTCGTTGTTGCCGACATTGCGGTCGTCGTCATTGTTGTTGTTGTTTTTGTTTTTGTTGGTGTTGTTGTTGTTGTTATTGTTGTTGTTATCGTCGTCGTTGTCGTGTTCGTTGTTGTTGTTGTTGTTGTTGTTGTTGTTGTTGTTGTTGTTATTGATGTTGCTATCGCTGTTGTCGTTGTTGTCGATGTTGTCTTCGTTGTTATTGTTGTTGTTGTTGTCGTTGTTTTCATTTTTGTCGTTGTTCTCGTCTTTGTCGTTATTGTCGTCATTGTCGTTGTCGTTGTTGTCGTCGTCGTCATCGTTGTTGTTATTGTCGTTCATGTTTTTTGTTGTTGTTGTTGTTGTTGTTGTTGTTGTTGACGTTGTTGTTGTTGTTGTTGTTGTTGTTGTTGTTGTTGTTGTTGTTGTTGTTGTTGTTGTTGTTGTTGTTGTTGTCGATGTTGTTGTTGTTGTCGTCGTCGTCGTCGTCGTTTTTGTCGTCATTTTCATCATCGTCATCGTCGTCATTGTTGTTGTCGTTGTTGTCGTTGTTGTCATCGTTATCGTTGTGGTTCTTGTTTTCGTCGTCCTTCTTGTTGTTATTGTTGTCTATGAGGTCGTTGTCCTTGTGCTCGTCTATGTCGTTGTGGTCGTCGTTGTTGTCGTTGTTGTCGCTGTTGTCATTGTTGTCGATGTTGCCGTTGTTGTTGTTGTTGTTGTTGTTGTTCTCGTAGTTGTCGTTGGTTTCGTTGTTCTTGTCGTTTTCATCGTTGTCGTTGTCGTCGTTGTGATCGTCATCATCGTCTTCGTCGACGTCGTCGTCGTCGTTGTTGTTGTTGTTGTTGTTGTTGTTGTGGTGGTGGTGGTGGTGGTGGTGGTGCTGGTTGTTGTTGTTGTTGTTGTTGTTGTTGATGTTGTTACTATTGTTGTTGTTGTTGTTGTTGTTGTTGTAGTTTTTGTTATTGGTGTTGTTGTTGTTGTTGTGGTTGTTGTTGTTGTTGTTTTTGTTGTTGTTGTTGTTGCCGTTGTTGTCATCGTCGTCGTCGTTTTCTTCATCATCATCGTCCTCATCCATGTCGGCCTCCTCGTCTTTGCTTTTGTCGTCATTGTCGTCGTTGTCGTCGTCATCGTTGTTGCTGTTGTTGTTGTCGTCGTAGTTGTTGTTTTTTGTTATTGTTGTTGTTGTTGTTATTGTCGTCGTCTTCGTTGTCGTTGTTGTTGTTGTTGTCATCGTCGTTGTTGTCGTTGTTGTCATTGTTCTCTCTGTTGTCGTTGTTGTTGTTGTTTTCATTGTTTGCTTGTTCTCGTCGTTGTCATTGTTGTCATCGTTGTTGTTATTGTTGTTGTTGTTGTTGTTGTTGTTGTTGTTGTTGCCGTCGTCGCTGTTGTCGCTTTTGTCATTGCTCTCTCTGTTGTTGTTTTTGTTGGTGTTGTTGTTGTCGTTGTTGTTGCTCTAGCAGTTGTCGTTGTTGTTGTTGTTCTCGTCATTGTTGTCGTCGTCGTCGTCATCGTCGCCGTCATCAGCTTCGTCGTCGTTGTTGTTGTTGTTGTTGTTGTTGTTGTTGTTGTTGTTGTTGTTGTTGTTGTTGTTGTTGCAGTTGTCGTCTTCGTCGTCCTCGTCGTTGTTGTTGTTGTTGTCCTTGTCGTCGCCGTCGTCTTCATTGTTGTTATTGTTGTTGTTGTCGTTGTTGTTGTCGTTGATGCCGTTGTTGTCGTTGTTGTCGCTATTGTTGTTCATGTCGTTATTTGTAACATCCCAATTTTCTTAAATTCGGATGTTAATAGATCATTCATATGCATCTTATATTTTTCTATGCATTATTTGCTCTTCTGAAAATTTTATTCATTTTGCAACTTCGGGCAATTTATTGGAGTGGAGATAATATGACTTCTCCCGTGTGAAATAAAAAGTTCATGATGTTTAAAATGTTATGTGAAGTTGTACGATTTGGTTTTGCAAATTTTATAATGTCTGAAATTATATTTTTAGTTGAGTTTTTCAACTCTCGTTGCGTGGCCTATTGCATTAAAGTTGTTTTCAAAATATTGCATTAGGTGGAACTAGGTTCCTTTATTTATTTTATTAGGGGTTTTATTTTATACTTATATATATATGTCTATATTAGCATTTTAATATATATATCTATATGTATATATATATTACTATATGCGTATATTATATGTATATATTTTGCGTATATATATATATATTACTATTTTAGTATATTTATATCAGTATATATTTGTTGGTATTTATTTAGCTAGAAAAATATTTATTTGTTTTCTTTTAATTCTTATTTTTCGTAGTTGTTTTCCTATAAAAAAAAGAAACTAGCTGGCCAGGCCGAGCCAAAGGCTCAGCCCAGCCAGCACCACGTGCACCAACAGCACACCACGTGCCCACGAGCCCAGGCACTAGCGAGCCAGGCTCACATCGCCCCAGGGACATCCCAGCGCACACGAGCCCCTGGCTCGTTAGTTGACCGAGCGCCACAGCTCCACCCCACGTGCCCCATTGAGCAGCCAGCGCACGAGCAGGCTCCATCGCCCCAGCCGCAGCGCCCCATCTCTCGTGTCCCTAGTCGGACTCCTTCCCCGAGCCGCACGCTGCCTCGCCAGGACTTCCGCTAGGGCATAAATCCCAGGGACCGAAGCCCCAGGAACAGAAGCCTCTGCTCCCGAGTCGCACAGAGCATCCGCCTTTCTCGCCGAGGAACCCACCGCAGAGCACCACCAGAGATCACCCGTGTTCGTCACCGGAGTCCGTTCGACCGCCACCGGAGCACCATCGGAGGAGCCACACCGAGATGGTTCCGTTTTTCCCCGCTATTCGTGGTGAGAACGCGCACACGAGCTGATTCATCAAATCCCGATGAACAGCTACAGGACTAAATAAAATATGTTTTAATCTGTTTTTAGCTCTGTGATATTCTCGGTACAATTTTGAAACGCGTTTATCTTTTTACTCATAACTCGGATTCAGGAAATTCTTTTTCTTGTGATTTCGTATTGATGAGTAGAACATGCTAGAACCAGTAGTTTTCAGTTTTACGAAAATTAATTTTTTTTTGTTAAAACAGATTTATTTAGACCTACCGGAGGCCATATTTTGCAAACCGTTCATCCGGTTTAGTTGATTCTCTTTGCGTTGTCATCGTATCAGCATGTAGATGATTTTATACCTGCTGCCATGTTATTTATGCTTTGGTTTTAACCAAGTTGTTTTATTGCCGATGGTTTTATTTGGTGTTATGTGATTGTGGTGATTGATTGGTGTGATTGTTTGCAACGTGTAGATTGTGCGGAGTGCGACGCAAACTATTGTCAGGAGTGTGACTTTCTGAACCAGAATCAAGGCAAGTTACATGTTGATCATCCTTTACCTATTATTTTCTATGCATGTAGTATTATATCACCCTATGAAAATTATGCATGTATAGGAATGTTATTATTATTGCTATGCTATTGAGCTATATCCCCTCGTCATTGAAAGATCGTGGTATTTGTAGTTTTGCTATGCTATGTAGACGGGGATTGGTTCCTGTATTCATTGAGATTATGTGAGGATTACTACAAAATAAATTGAGTAGTAATTCAGGATATAATACACCTCTGGGTGGATATGGTATTGCTGGGTGGTTTCAAGAACATCATGGTTTCTACCCTCTGAATGTAAGTGGAATGCCGCCCAGGTTCAAAAGGATCAGGCAGACTTAGTGACTAGTAGCTTCCGTGCGCAACCACTAGCTATATGGGCTCTAGCTTAGTTGAATAGGTTGTGGGAACCTTGCCTGGGCAAAGCTAGTAGATGTAGATATAAATAGGTGTACCGGCTTGCCGTTGGGTGGAGGTGACTGCTTCTGAAAGACTCCGTCTCAATCTTCGGGTTGGGTCTAGTGGGTACAGTGTGCAAACCTCTGCAGAGTGTATAAACTAATCATGATTAGCCGTGTCCCCGGTTATGGACAATTTTGAGCAGCTAGGCCATTACAGTTGTTGGATGATCTTGACAGATGACACACTTAATAAAATTTGATGGGAAACTTAATAATGGTAATAGGTTGGAGTTGGAGATGCCAATTCAACCATATGTGAGTATTGTAGCAAACTAACTAAAACTTGACTATTAGGTAGCTATGAGGATAAAATCAGCTTTCTGCAAAATAACCATCAGCTTTTCTCTTCTTGTACTATGCATATACATGTAGGTCTGTTATATTACTTTTCCTGTGTAACTTGCCAATACATTCACAGTATTGACCTATATGGCTGCAACGTATCATGTTGCAGGATATTCAAACGAGGAGTAAGGTACGGTTAGGGTCGCGAGTCTTCACTCAACATCGCGAGTGGGCTATGATGGGACTCATCGTTATTATTCTGCTACTTTTCCGCTGTTTAATAGAATAAAGCTAGCTAAGTGCTATGCAGATTGTTATATTTTATAAATTCTGGATCTTACGTTGTAATAAATGATGCACTTGCTATATCTGGTTTTCATCTATACTATGTGTGCTAGCGAGTCGATCCATGGACTAGCACAGTAAAGCACAGAGAATCAAATCCTTCGAGGTTTGGTCGTTGCATTATTCTCGTTGTTCTTGTCGTTGTCGTTGTTGCCGTCGTCGTCGTTGTCGTTGTTGTTGGTGGTGGTGGTGTTGTTGTTGTTGTTGTTATTGTTGTTGTTATCGTCGGTGTTGTCCTGTTTGTTGTTGCTGCTACTGTTGTTGTTGTTGTTGTTGTTGTTGTTATTGCTGTTGCTATCGTTGTTGTCGTTGTTGTTGATGTTGTCGTCGTCGTCATTGTTGTTGTTGTTGTTGTTGTTGTTGTTGTTGTTGTTGTTGTTTTCATTGTTGTCGTTGTTCTCGTCTTTGTCATTGTTGTCGTTGTTCTCGTCTTTGTCATTGTTGTCGTCATTGTTGTCGTCATTGTTGTTGTCGTTGTTGTCATCGTTGTTGTTATTGTTGTTGTTGCTTTTTGTTGTTGTTGTTGTTGTTGTTGTTGTTGTTGTTGTTTTGTTTGTTGTTGTTGTTGTCGTCGTTGTTGTTTTTGTCGTTGTTGTTGTTGTTGTTGTTGTTATTGTTGTTGTCTTCGTAGTCGTCGTCGTCGTCGTTTTCATCCTCGTCATCGTCGTCGTCGTCGTTTTTGTCATCCTTGTCATCATCACCATCGTCATCGTCGCCATTGTTGTTCCTGATGTTGTTGTTGTTGTTGTTGTTTTCTTGTTTTTCTTGTTGTTCTCATCGTTGTTATCATAGTTTCATTGTGTTGTTATTATTGTTGTCATTGTTGTGATTCTAGTTGTTGTTGTCGTTGTGGTTGTTGTTGTCATTGTTTTCGTTGTTCTCGTAATTATCGTTGTTGTCGTTGTTGTCGTCGTACTTGTTGTTGTCATTGTTGTCTATGAGGTCGTTGTTCTCGTCGTTGTTTTTGTGGTCGTCGTTGTCGCTGTGGTCGTCTTTGTTGTCGTTGTTGTCGCTGTTGTCATTATTGTCGATTTTGCCGTGGTTGTTGTTGTTGTTGTTGTTGTTCTCATAGTTGTCGTTGGTTTCGTTGTTCTTGTCGTTTTCGTCGTTGTCGTTTTGTCTTCGTTTGGATCGTCATCATCGTCGTCGTCGTCGTTGTTGTTATTGTTGTTGTTGTTGGTGGTGGTGGTGGTGGTGGTGGTGTTGTTGTTGTTATTGTTGTTGTTGTTGTTGTTGTTGTTGCTGTGGTTGTTGTTGTTGTTGCTTTTGTTGTTGTTGTTGTTGCAGTTGTTGTCATCGTCGTCGTCGTTGTCTTCATCATCATCGTCCTCATCCTTGTCGGCGTCCTCGTCTTCGTTGTTGTCGTCGTTGTCGTCGTCATCGTTGTTGTTGTTGTTGTTGTTGTTGTCGTCGTCGTCGTAGTTTTTGTTTTTTGTTATTGTTGTTGTTGTGGTTGTTGTTGTTGTCGTCATCGTCTTCGTCGTCGTTGTTGTTGTTGTTGTTGTCGTCGTCGTCGTTGTTGTCCACTACAAGAAATAAGCTCGTTTATGACAAATAATAATGGCCGCGGTTGAATTGGTCATAGATCTATGACTAAAATTTACAAAAAGGTCATGAGGTGTCTAAGAGAGTCCAAACCACAGAAAGTTTTGACCATCTCTATCAACAAGGTCATAATCCCATTGCACAAAATGGTCACTGCCATGTGTAGCTCTATTTATGCTCGCAATGTAGGTCCTACATGACAAAATTAAGAAGGTCATAGGCTTAAATATAGCTGACTGGGCAGGCAACTCGACAATTTTGCCTACGTCTCTTGTATAGGTGCCGACAAGGCCACAAAGTATAATTACGTTCAGAGGTCGGACCCATAAGTTGAGTTGTTGACCCAACTTACCTGTGACATCGAGATTTGACGTGTGGAGCCGTGTTGGACCCACTGACTTCCTGTCATGCGTGGGGCGGCTACCCTAGCTCGCAGGTGGGACCAACTAATTGGGCATGCTAATGAAGGATGTGTTCTAAAGAAGATAGCTTAACTTGGTATTTCAGAAAAATAATACACATTATTACATAATACTCCCTCCGTCCCAAAATTCGTGTCTTAGATGTTTTTAGATATGGATGCATTTAAATACTAAAACGTGACTAGATACACCCATATCTAGACAAATTCAAGACAATAATTTTGAGACACAGGGAGTATGATATAAGATGAAGGTGCGTCCATTCCTAAGAAAAATAAAAATAAAAATCTATAGAACAAGATGAAAAATAGAAAATACACATTACATAAAAAAGATGGGTCAACCCCGCTTCTGAAATCGGAAACAAAAGCAAAAAAAAGAGCTCTTGGCGGCCAAAATTTAGCCAAGTATGGCGGGATCATGAAACTTCCCCCACCCGTATAATCCCTGGCAAGCACCCAAATCGCCACCACAGCGCCTCCACTCTCCCCAGATCCAATCGCACCCCCTCCCTCCTTTGTGCGCCTGGGTTGAGAGGTCGCTGGTGCTTGCGCCGTTGGAAAGGATGCCTTCCCATCACCGGCTCCGTGCCACCATGTGGGGCGTCTGCTCCGTGCTCGGCGCCCGTGGATCTCTCTCGTCATGTAGCACTGGTCCACTCCAGGTGGCGGACGGCCCCGACATCGTCGCCACCAGATCCGGCTACTCCTGTCCTCGTTGGCGCATCTTGCATATCTGCTTCTTCAGAAAGTCGTTGTTGTTGTTTTTTTTTCTCCAGATCTGGCGTTTCTTTGCCCTCCACTTATCCTCTCCATTTATTTGTGCAATTCATACTCTGATGTCTACTCCCCTTTGCAGATCCATCCCGACTTTCCTCCCCGAGCCATGGTGAGTCCCTTCCCCACCCCTGGATCATCTCATTCCTCGCGCGCCGTCGCCACCCGACCCGGGGGCAGCCGCCAAGTCTCCTAGTAGTAGCAGCCCGTACATGAAATGAAACTCATTGTTGAACGCTTGATTTTGAATTGGATATGCTGGTAGGTTTGGATACGGGTCTCATGTACCACTGCACATTTTCCATTGGCAGCTTACTTTGTCTCGGGGTAGCAAAATCGATGGAAACTAGGCTTCATGTTATGCTTGGAATATATGTGTGTGGGTGTAGTCATGCCCCCCTATCGCTTTAGTTTCTGGAGAATGGTGAAATCCATGTACCTGAACTTGTATGGTGTTGGACAAGCGTTTCTGTGTCCATGCCCTTTAACATTGGCGTTATTTAATTCTGTTGCTAGAGATCGTCGCGTAGGAAGGTTGCCATTTGTAGATTTTTTTGCCTTCATTTGGCCTTATCCCTGGATATGTTTGGAGTCTGACCATTGGACATTCATTTTGAAATTCATGTGCTAGGATCAAGTTATGGTGATTCCATCACCAAGCGCAAGCAGCAGAAGTGGCAAGAGCGCTGGTAAGACCAAGAATAGGAGCAGAAGTAGAACCAGAAGCAAGAGCAAGAGTAGGAGCCGGAGCAGGAGCAGCACCAAGAGTAAGAGCTAGAGCAGGAGCAGGAGTCAGAGTCAGAGCACAAGCTTAAGCCCTCGGCAAGATAGGCTGCGCAACGAGCGTTCATCCCGGCGCAGTCGTAGCTCACCTCGTTGTGTCCGCAGTCCTCCTCATTGCAGCGAATGTCGTAGCTACAGGTGTGCACCTGCTGATTTTCTTCTTCTTAGAAGCTTGCTTGCAAAATATGCTATCCTGGCTTGGATTTACACCAAGTGTTTATGTTACCTGAAATATTCGCTGGAATACCAATTGCAGCACAAGTTATGCGTCATTGGCTATCCAGTAGTGTATCCTTTGCACACTCTTCTGCATTAGAGTTGGCATTGAAAATTCGACACACCATAGCTAGCACACCAGTGATCTACCTTTTGACGTTACAGGAAACTTTAATATATACATGGTTATTTATTGTATTTTTGAAGTGGTGGGTCCGTAATGAGATGGATAATTTTGAAAGTACAAATGCAGCTCTACTCACAGAATTATTATTAACATGATTAGGTTTTAATAGTATGTGTGACCTTTTCCCGTCGCAGTTCCAGAATACTTTTTAGAGATGCTACATATAGAAAATAAGATAAGGTATCTTTAACTATGACTTGCATGAATTCATAATGGCCAAAATATTGTTAGCAGAATATTTAAAATATATGCATGCCATTTGATCGTAGCTACTTACTAGCTAGTAGAGTATAGTTTCCCGTCTTGTACTTGTGCGGTGCCGAGCATGTGGCGAGGCGCCATGAATTGGGCTGCTACCACTAGTAGTAGTTAGTGGCGCAGTCTGGCTAGGTGTCGTTTATTTTTCTCTCTTCTCTTCTCTTCTCTCTTTGTTATGCGTTGTGTGTTTGTAACTCGGAATCTTATTCTTATGTGTTTGTAACTTGCAATTCTAACTATGAAATCCGTATTCATCCGGTAGTTTTTTTGTCGCAATACCAGTATTTAGAACTAAATATAATGGGGATTAATTGCTAACAAAGCCATGTTTTATAACTTGGCAAACAGGCAGGTTCGGAAGGCCCAACAATCTCCTTCGGCCCTTCCTATTGTTCCACATTTCCCTTCTTCAAAAATCAAACACCGCATGCAGACTGTGATATGTTTATGGAGATGAATCATATTCTCTAGAACACATCAAGCATAGAAAAAGTTTCATTTCTTCAACACGAAAACAAGCAGGAAAGACTTGAATTTATGTGTTGCATCCAACATACAAAAACGTCCAGGAAGCCCAACCATCAAGGAAAAAAATTAGAATCCAAGATTCATGTCTCGTGTTGATACATTGTACTACAACCATGAACTGCAGATCATTACTTAAATCAAACATGTGAGCATTTAGTATCATAAATCATATGTTTCACTGCAGCTGATATTTATTTGTACTAAAAAAAATCATTCTTTGAAAATCACAATCCTCATATTCATAGAAGTTATATAACTATGTCATGTTGTGGATCTGGGCTAATATTAACATGATATACCCCACCAAGAGCATGATATACTTTAACTATGCTATAATCAGCTGTTTGTAGATAATGTTGATTTGTTTTTGCTGTTTGTTGTAATATATCTGGAAACTATTTCAGGAAACATTACACAAGCATAAAGCCAGTGAAAATGGCAATCAAAGTGTTGAAGCTTTGGAGGACCATCTGATTGATCCGCAAGAAAAAGGTCGAACAAAATGGCAGGGCAGATACCAAGAAGAGCTTATTTAGGAATTGGCCATTGATGTCTTCCATAATTGTTTATTGTGTCTTCTTCTATGATGACATGGCTTATACACAGGTACTATTTTTAGTTCATGAAATTTAAGTACTTTTTTGCGAATATGGAATTGAAGTACTTGTGGTGTATGGTAAAAAATGATAGTAATTGGTAGTAGCAGAATAAATATATGTTAGGAATATGCCTATGAGAGATCTCAAGGTCTGACAATGTGATCTGTATAGTATATCTATGTATGGGAAGTACCTATATATGAGTATATCAGTTGTTAACTTTTGCTTGTTTTACACTGGGCTGAGCGCTTGAATAATTTTGTATTCCCTCAGAGATGATATTTGATGTTTAAGACAATTTGTAGTGTAATATGCGCATGATCTTAAATATAATAGAATATGCATTTGCAATAGAAAATTAATACGGATATCTTTTTACACTTCGGGATGCCCTAACATTAAAAACCTGCTTGCCAGAAAGTAACTTGTTACTTCAGAAAGATTGTAGCATTAGCAGTTCAATTTATAGAGTAGGTAATGATAATTAG
>NC_058523.1:252172800-252182800 GCF_904849725.1 Hordeum vulgare subsp. vulgare | reverse complement strand
CTCCATCGGGTGATTTGGTCACCTCCCCGGCAAGGAGGGTTTGTCGGGGGCCTTGAACACTTTCCCGGCAAGGAGGGCTTGCCGGGGGGCCTCGCCAGTCGTGCGAGCCTTCCCCGCAAGTGAAACTTGCCGGGGTCTTGCTATTCTTCGGGTAGTCTTCCTAGCGAAGCGTGCTTGCCGAGACTTCGGAATCTTCCCGGTAAGGAGGGCTAGCCAGGGACTTGCGTCTGGAGCCCTTGTACTCCACGCCCCTCGCAGTGAGGGAAGGGTGTGGCCTTGGCGGGTCTTGGACGGCCTTTCTGCTGCTCTTCCTGGTACACTCTCTAGTGCACTAACACCGCCGAAGCTATGAGGGAAGAGCACCCAGGCCTCCGCTATAATAGAAAGGGTAGAACACTTGGAAGGGGGTTCATTCCGACCCAAGTGCAACACACCAAGCCACTGGACCTCCGAAGGCTCGAGAGCACTTTGTTAGTACATCCACCAACCTCCGTGAAAGGCAATCCACCAAAAGCAGGAGTAGGGTTTTACGTTCGCAGCGGCCCGAACCTGAGTAATCTGTTGTCTTATGTACTACCTTCACCTTCGAGTGAGTCCTTCTTCGCTTCCATCGAGTAGCGGGCTAGGTGAGGCTGAGCCAGGAGAGATCATCGTACATGCCCCTGTGTTCGATTTCTTAGGGTTTTGCGGAGCCCGAAATCCGACAAACGACAATAACGACAACAACAAAAAAACAACGAGGACGACGACGACATCGATGACCACAACAAGAACAACAACAAGAAAAACAACAACAACAACAACGAAGACGACGACAGCGATGACAACAAGAACAAGAACAACAACAGCAACAACAACAGCAAAAAGAACAACAACAACAACAACATCATCAACAACAACAATAACAACAACAACAATAACAACAACAACAATGACAATAACAACAACGACGAGGACGACGACAATGAAGACGATGACGACGATGATGACGATGACGACGACAACGACGACGACGACGACAACACAACAACAACAACAACAACAACAACAACAACAACAACGACGACGACGACGACGACGATGACGTTGACAACGACTACAACAACAACAAAAGCAATAGCAGCAGCAACAACAACAACGACGACGGCGACGAAAACGACAATGACTACGTTGACGACGACGAAAACGACGATAACAACGACAATGACGAGAACAACGACAACTATGACAGCAACAACAACAACAACGACAACAAGAACGCCGACGACAACATCGACAACAACAACAACAGCGACAACAACGACAACAACAATAAGGATGAAGAAAACAACGACAACCACGACAACGACGAGAACAACGATAACAATGAAAACAACAACCACAATGCGAACAAAGAGAATAACATTAACAACAACAACGACAACAATAACCACAACGACAAACACGATGACGACGACGACGACAACAACAACAACAACAACAAAAACAACAACAACAACAACAACAACAACAAAAACAACGACGACGACGACGACAATGACGATGAGGATGATAACGATGAAGGCGAAGACGACCACGAAGATGATGACGACAACCACAACAACAACAACAACAACAACGACAACAACAACAACAACAACAACAACAACAACAACAACAACAACAACAACAACAACAACAACAACAACAACAACAACAACGACGACAACAGCAGCAACAGCAGCAAGAACAACAACAACAACAATAACAACAACAACAACAACAACTGTTGCAATGATTAAAAGAACGACAATGACGAGAACAACGACAACAACAACAACGACGACAACAGTGACAACAACAACAAAAGCCCCAACAATGACAACAACAACAAAAGCTACAACGAAGAAGAGGATGACGACGACGACGATGACGACGACGACGACAAGAACAAGAACAAGAACAACAACAACAACAACAACAACAATAATAACAACAACAAAAACAACAACAACAACAATAACAACAACAACAACAACAACAACAACAAAAGCAAAAACCACAACAACAACAACAACAACAACAACAATAACAACAACAACAACGACAACAACAATAATGACGAAAACAACGAAAATGATGAGAACAATGAGAACATCGACAACAACAACAACAACGGAAACACCAGCAACAACGACAACAGTGATAGCAGCAACAACAACAAAAACAACAACAACAACAACAACAACAACAACAACAACAGCAACAACAACAACAATGAAGACGACGACAACGACCACAACAACAAGAACAAGAACAACAACAACAACAACAAAAAACTACAACAATAACAAGGACGACAACGAGGACGATGACAACAATGGCAATGAGGAGAACAACGACAACAACGACAACAACAGCAACAACGAAAACAACAACATCAACGACAAGAACCTCATCAACGACAACGACACAAAAAAACGACGACGACGCCGACGACGACAAAAACAAAAACAGTAACAACGACAACAACTAAAACAACAACAACAATAACAATAACAACAACAACAACGACAACAATAACAACAACAACAACAAGAACAAGAACAACAACAACAACAACAGAGACAACAACGACGACAACAACAACAATAGCAACAAACAATATGATGACGATCACGACGACGACGATAACAATAACAACAACAACAACAACAAGAACAAGAACAACAACAACAACGACAACAACAACAACAACAACAACGATGACGACAACAACCACCACCACCACCACGAAAACGATGACGACATCCACAACAACAACAACAGCCACAACAACAACAACAACAACAACAACAACAACAACAACAACAACGACAATAACAACAACAACAACAACAACAACAACAACAACAACGACAACAACAGTGACAACAACGACAAAAGCGAAAACAATGACAACAACAACAACAACTACAACCACAACCATAACGAAGACGACGATGACGACGACAACAACAACAACAACAATAAAAACAACAACAAACAACAATAACAACAACAACAACAACAACAACAACAACAACAAAACAATAACAACAACAAAAACATCAACATCAACAACAAGGACGACGACGAGAACGACGACGACGACGACAACGACAACAGCAACGACAATAATGAGAAGAACGACAACAACGATAACAACAACAACGGCGACAACAACGACATCAACGACAACAACGGCAACAACACAACAACAACAACAACAACAACAAAAACAATGAAGGCAACGACGACGACGACGAAAACAACAACAACAATGAAAACAACAACAACAACGATAACAACAACAATAACAACAACAAGGACAATGACGACAACGACAATGATGACGACAACAACAATGACAAGAACAACCACAACAACAACAATGACAACAACAACAACAACGAAAACAACGAAAACAGGGACATGAACGACAACAACAACAACAACAACAACAAGAATGAGAATAACGATATCAACGACAACAATAACAACAAAAACAACAAAGACGACGATAACGACGTCGCAGCCGCCGACGATGATGATGATGATGACTATGACGACGACAACGACGGTGGCGATGACGATGACGACGACTACTACAACAAGAACAAGAACCACAAGGACGACGACAACGGCGACAACAATGACAACAACGACAACAATGACAATGACGAGAATAGCGAGAAGAATGATAACAACAACAACAATGACAACAACGACATTAATTACAAAGTGACAACAACGAAAACAACAACAGCAACAACAACAACAACGAAGACGACGATAATACGTCTCAAATGTATCTATAATTTTTTATGGTTTCATGGTGTTATATGTACCTTTTATATCTTTTTTGGGACTAACTTATTAATTCAGTGCCAAGTGCCAGTTCCTATTTTTTCTGTGTTTTTGACTCTTTTTAGATCTGATTTTGGAACGGAGTCCAAACGGAATAAAATCCCCGAAATAAATTGTTCCAGAACAGAAGAAGATCGGGGGACTTGAGGGCCAAGGCAGGAGAGCCACAGGGGGGCCACAAGCCCTGTAGCCGCCACCAAGTGGGGGGGGGGGCTACCAGGCTTGTGGCCTCCCTGGCGCCCCCCTGCCCTAGCTCTTTGGCTTATATATTCCCTCAAATCAAAAAAAAATCAGGGCATCCACGAAAACACTTTTCCACCGCCGCAAGCTTCCGTTTCCGCGAGACCTTTCCCGGTGCCCTGCCGGAGGGGACTTTGGAGTGGGAGGGCTTCTACATCAACATCATCACCTCTCCAATGACTCGTGAGTAGTCCACTTCAGACCTACGGGTCCGTATTTAGTAGCTAGATGGTTTCTTCTCTCTCTTGGATCTTCAATACAAAGTTCTCCATGATCTTCATGAAGATCTATCCGATGTAATCTTCTTTGGCGGAAGTGGCGTAGCTAGGGGGTGGACAGGGTGGTCCATGGACCACCCTGGAATTTCCCCAAAGCATGCATATGGTGTAGTAAAAAATATACCTGTTTGAAAATAAATAAATGTATGTAAATATTTATATTATTGGACCACCCTGGCACACTGGTCTGGCTACGCTACTGTTTGGCGGTGTGTTTGTCGAGTCCGATGAATTGTGGATTTGTGATCAGATTATCTATGATATATATTTGAGTATTTGCTGATTTCTTATATGCATGATTTGATATCCTTGTAAGTCTCTCCGAGTATTGGGTTTTGTTTGGCCAACTAGATCTATGATTCTTGCAATGGAGAAGTGCTTGGTTTTGGGTTCATACCGTGTGGTGACCTTTCCCAGTGACACAAGGGGCAGCAAGGCACGCATCATGTTGTTGCCATCAAGGGTAACAAGATGGGCTTTTATCGTAGATATGAGATTGTCCATCTACATCATGTCATCTTGCTTAAGGCGTTACTCTGTTCTTATGAACTTAATACACTACATTCATGCTGGATAGCAGTCGACGTGTGTGGTAATAGTAGTAGATGCAGAAAGTATCGGTCCACTTGTTTTGGACGTGATGCCTATAGATATAATCATTGCCATAGATGACGTCACAACTTTGCGTGGTTCTATCAATTGCTCGACAGTAATTCGTTCACCCACCGTCTACTTGCTTTCATGAGAGAAGCCACTAGTGAACACTACGGCCCCCGGGTCTATTCACAACTATCGTCTCCACTTTCGCTTTTACTTTGCTTTGTTCACTTTTTGCTTTCAGTTTTCACTTTGCAAACAATCTATAAGGGATTGACAACCCCTTCATAGCGTTGGGTGCAAGCTCTTTGTGTTTGTGCAGGTACTTGTGACTCGACGTGCACCTCCCACTGGATCGATACCTTGGTTCTCAAACTTAGGGAAATACTTACTGCCGCTGTGCTACATCACCCTTTCCTCTTCAAGGGAACACCAACACAAGGCTCCAAGGCCGTGGGGATATCCTTTGCATATTTGCCAAGGAAGTCCCTAAAGGCGTAGCCCGTGACAGAAGGATTCCTGGCGCCGTTGCCAGGGAAGGTCTGTTGTCGCAGTAGCAGATGACGACAACAACAACAAGAACAAGAACAACAATAACAACAACAAGAACCACGGTGACGACGACGCCAACAACGAAAACAACAATAAGGATGACGACAACGACGACAACAATGACAACCATGAGAACAACAGACAACAACGACAACAACAATAACAACGAGAATAGAGACAATAATAACAACAACAACAACAACAATAACCACAACGACAACAGAGACAACAACGACGACAACAACAACAATAGCAACAAACATGATGATGACGATGACGATGACGACGACGACAACAACAACAAGAACAACAACAACAACAACAACAACAACAACAAGAACAACAACAACAACCATGACGACGACGACCACCACCACCACCATGAAGACGAGGACGACAGCCACAACAATAACAACACAACAACAACAACAACAACAACAACAACAACAACAACAACAACAACAACAACAACAACAACAACGACAACAACAACAACAATGACAACAACAACAATAACAACAACAACAACGACAACAGTGACAACAAAGACAAAAGCGACAACAACGACAAAAGCGACAACAACGACAACGAAGACGACGATGACGACAACGACAATAGCAACAATAACAACAACAAAAACAACAACAAACAACAATAACAACAACAACAACAAAAAAACAACAACAACAACAAAACAATAACAACTACAACAACAATATCATCAACAAGGACGACGACGACAACGACGACGACGACAACGATGACGGCAACGACAATAATGAGAAGAACGAAAACAACGATAACAACAACAACGACGACAACAACGACATCAACGCCAACAACACAACAACAACAACAACAACAACAACAACAACAACAAAAACAACGATGGAGACGACGGCGACGATAACAACAACAAAAACAACAACAACAACGACAACAACAAAAATAAGAACAAGGATGATGATTGCAATGACAATGAAGACAACAACGACAATGACAAGAAGAACGACAACAAAAACAATGACAACAACAACAACAACGAAAACAGGGACATGAACAACAACAACAACAACAACAACAATGACAATAACGATATCAACGACAACTATAATAGCAAAAACAACGAAGACGAAGATAACGACGCCGCCGCCGCCGACGATAATGATGACGACAATGACAACGACGACGACGGCTGTGATGACGATGACGACGACGACTACAACAAGAACAACCATCAGAAGGACGACGACGACAACGACGAGAACAACGACAACAACGACAACAATGACAATGACGAGAACAACGAGAAGAACGATAACAACAACAACAATGAGAAGAGCGACATTAACGACAACAGTGACAACAACGACAACAACAACAACAACAACAACAACAACAACGAAGACGACGAGGAGGAGGACAACAACAACAACAACAACAACATCATAAACAACAACAACAACAACAACAACAACAACAACGAAGACGACGATGACGACGACGACAACAACAACAACAACAACAACAAAAACAACAACAAACAACAACAACAACAACAAAAACAACAACAACAACAACAACAAAACAATAACAACAACAACATCAACAACAAGGACGACGACGAGAACGACGACGACGACAACGATGACGGCAACAACGATAATGAGAAGAAAGACAACAACGACAAGAACAACAACGATGACAACAACGACAACAACGACAACAACACAACAACAACAACAACAAAAACAAGGAAGGCGACGACGACGACAACAACAACAACAACAAAAACAACAACAACAACGACAACAAGAACAACAACAAGGACGATGACGACAACGACAATGATGACAACAAGAACAATGACAAGAACAACGACAACAAAAACAATGACAACAACAACAACAATGAAAGCAACGAAAACATGGACATGAACGACAACAACAACCACAACAACAAGAATGACAATAACGACATCAACAACAACAATAATAAGAAAAACAACGTAGACGACGAAAACGACGCCGCCGCCCCCGACGATGATGATGATGATGATGACGACAATGACGACGACAACGACGGTGGCGATGACGATGACGACGCCGACTACAACAAGAACAACAACCACAAGGACGACGAGGACAACGACGAGAACAACGACAACAACGACAGCAACGACAATGACGAGAACAACGAGAAGAACGATAAGAACAACAACAACGACAACAATGACATTAACCACAACAGTGACAACAACAACAACAACAACAACAACAACAAGAACAACAACGAAGACGACGACGACAACAACAAAAACAACAACAACATCATCAACAACAACAACAGCAACAACAACAACAAGAACCACGATGACGACGACGACAACAACCACAACAACAATAAGGGTGACGACAACAACGACAGCAACGCGAACAACAAACAACAACGACAACAACAATAACAACGAGAATAGAGACAATAATAACAACAACAACAACAACAACAATAACCACAACAATGACAACAGAGACAACAACGACGACAACGACAACAAAAGCAACAAACACGATGATGACGATGACGACAACAACAACAAGAACAACAACAACAATAAGAAAAACAACAACAACGATGACGACGACCACCACCACCACCACCATGAAGACAACGACGACAGCCACAACAACAACAACAGCCACAACAACAACAACAACAACAACAACAACAACAACAACAACAATGAAGACGACGAAAACAGGGACATGAACGACAATAACTATATCGACGACAACGATAATAGCAAAAACAACAAAAAAGACGATAACGACAACAACAACAACAACAACAAGAACACCAACACCACCAACACCACCACCACCACCACCACCAACAACAACAACACCAACGACAACAACAATAACGACAACAATAACAATAACAACGACAAAAGCGACAACAACGACAAAAGCAACAACAACAACAACAACAACCAGAACGAAGACGAGGATGACGACGACGACAACAACAACAACAACAACAACAACAAAAACAACAACAAACAAAAATAACAACAACAACAACAACAACAACAACAACAAAACAATAACAACAACAACAACAACATCAACAACAATGATGACGACGAGAACGACGACGACAACGATGACGGCAATGACAATAATGAGAAAAACGACAACAACGATAACAACAACAACGACGACAACAATGACATCAACGATAACAACGACAACAACACAACAACAACAACAGCAACAACAAAAACAACGAAGGCGACGACGACGACGATGACAACAACAACAAAAACAACAACAACAACGACAACAACAAGGACGATGACGGCAATGACAATGATGACAACAACGACAATGACAAGAACAGCGACAACAAAAACAATGACAAGAACAACAACAACGAAAACAACGAAAACAGGGACATGAACGACAATAACTATATCAACGACAACAATAACAGCAAAAACAACAAAGAAGACGATAACGACGCCGCAGCCGCCGACGATGATGATATGATGATGACGACGACGGTGATGACGATGACGACGACGACGGCGGTGATGACGATGACGACGACGACTACAAGAACAACAACCACAAGGACAACGACGACAACGACGAGAACAACGACAACAACGACAACAACGACAATGACGAGAACAACGAGAATAACGATAACAACAATAACAACAACAACGACAACAACAACAACAACAACAACGAAAACGACGACGACAACAACAAAAACAACAACAACATCATCAACAACAACAACAGCAACAACAACAACAACAACAACAACAAGAACCACGATGACGACGACGACAACAACGACAACAACAATAAGGGTGACGACAACAACGACAGCAACGCGAACAACAAACAACAACGACAGCAACAATAACAACGAGAATAGAGACAATAATAAGAACAACAACAACAACAACAACAACAACAATAACCACAACAATGACAACAGAGACAACAACGACGACAACGACAACAATAGCAACAACCACGATGATGACGATGACGACAACAACAACAAGAACAACAACAACAACGATGACGACGACGACCACCACCACCACCATGAAGACAACGACGACAGCCACAACAACAACAACAGCCACAACAACAACAACAACAACAACAACAACAACAACAACGACGACAACGAAGACGACGAAAACAGGGACATGAACGACAATAACTATATCGACGACAACAATAATAGCAAAAACAACAAAAAAGACGATAACGACAACAACAACAACAACAACAACAACAACAACACCACCAACACCACCAACACCACCACCACCACCACCACCAACAACAACAACACCAACGACAACAACAACAACGACAACAATAACAATAACAACGACAACAGTGACAACAACGACA
>NC_058523.1:252095300-252165300 GCF_904849725.1 Hordeum vulgare subsp. vulgare | reverse complement strand
TCGTCATACACGCCCCTGTGTTCTATTCCTTATGGTTTTGCGGAGCCCGAAATCTGAAATTTGGCGCGCCAGGTAGGGGGCGTGTCGAGGTCTCTCCCAAGGTTCGGCTCACCAAAACTAAATGCGCCCATGGCAGGGAAACGAAGAGTCCGCGCGGAGAGGCGGGCTGCCCGCGTGGCGCGGACGGTGCGGGAGGGCCATGATGCCCAGCTGCATCCCGCCACCTTCCATGCTACACTACTGGAATTCAGAATTTTGCCGTCTGCCTTGCCTTTGCCGTCTGCTGACGCATGTGAAAGGTAAGCTTTGCTGTGAGTTGTCACTGTGCTGATGGCAAAGAGGTGGCTGATGGCAAAGGTTTAATTTGCCATCGGACACCTCTTTGCCGTCCGCTGGCGGACGACAAAGGAGCCCCATGCGGACGGCAAAGGGTGGGCAGACGGCAAAGCCCCCCCTCCCAAACGGCCGAAACCCCACCCCACCACCCCGCCCCTTTGCCGTTCGCCACCCTCCCTTTGCTGACGGCAAAGGGGACATGGCCCTAACGGCTCCGGCGCCTCTAACGACTCCCACCCTGCACCCACTCCCTGACCGCCTACCCCCCCCTCTCTCTCACCGTCGTCTGCCCACCCGCCACCGCCGTTGCTCCCCTCCCAAGCCACCCGCGCCGCTGCCCTCCCGGCCGCCACCCCCCTCCCACCTCCCTCCCAACCACCGCCCCCCTCCCACCTCCCTCCCGACCGCTGCCCCCCTCCTACCTCCCTCCCAACCGATGCCGCCCCCTCCCACCTCCCTCCCGGCCGACCCGCCATCCCACCTCCCTCCCGACCGCCGCCCCTCCCACCTCCCTCCCGGCTGCCGCCCCCTCCCACCTCCCTCCCGGTCGCCGCCCCCATCCCACCTACCTCCAGACCGCCCCCTCCCCTCCAACCACTCTCTCGGCCACCGCCCCCCTCCCACCTCCTTCCCGGTCGCCACCCCAGCCACACCTCCCCTGTGCCGGCGACCCCTGCACCCTCCCCTCCTGTAATACTGTTTTTCATATTTTTTTTCCTATTTTTTCTTCTTCTTTTTTGCTAGAATGTCCGAATAATAAAAAGATAAGTAGAAAAAGTAGAAGAAGAATATGTAGTTTAGTGCTAGGTTTAGTTTTTTTCTTCTATTTTTTATGTCAAATTAGATAGTTACTTTATTACGTAGAAAAAGTAGATAGAACTGTAAAAAAAAGATAGGAAAAAAACTTAGAAGAAAATAAGAGAATAATGAACTAGAAGAAAAAAGAAGAAGAAGAAGAAGAAGAAGAAGGAGGGGAGGAGGAGAAATATAAAAGAAAGAAGAAGAAGAAGAAGAAGAAGAGGAGGAGGAGGAGAAAAAAGATGAATAATAATAATAAGATGATGATCAAGAAGAAGAAGAAGAAGAAAAAGAGGAGAGAGGAGAAGAAGAAAGAAGAGGACCCCGACCCCCGACCCCCGGCGCCGGACGCGACCAACCCCCTACCTCCGACGCCACTAACACCCGACTCCCGACCCTCGACACCCGACACCACTGACCCCCGACCCTCGACACCCGACCCCGGACTCCACTAACCCTCGACGCCCGACGCCCGACGCCATTGACCCTCAACTCCAGACGCCACTGACGGTCGACCCCCGACCCCCGACGCCCGACGCCACTGACCGTTGACTCCCGACGCAATTGACCCTTGACCCCCGACCCCCGACCCCCGACGCCACTCACCCTCGACCCCCTACCACCTATCCCGACCACCGACACCACTGAACCCCAACCCCCAAGCCCCGATACCTCTTCGGCCTCTTGTTGACCGAAAAGACCCCAACCCCCGACGCCAGTGACCCTCGACCCCCAACGACACTGACCCCCGACCACTTACACAACTAACCCTCAACATCCGACGCCACCAATACCCGACACCACCGACCATCGACGTCACCGACACCCGACACCACCGACCATCGACGCCTCTAGGCCAACGGGGTCAAAGTTTTGTAAATTATGAGTTAGGTCACATAGTTATGTTAATTATAAAAACATCATATTTGTGTTGATCGTGTGAATTTCAATGTGCACTTGTTCTACGACCTCCATGTGCGTTGGACGAGCGCCGCCCCTGCGTTTGTTGGTGAGCACAAATGACTTCTCCTCCTACCCCCTTAATTTTCTTAGTTCCGGTGTTCGTGTCGATGAAACTTGCTAGCTATAGGTTTCTTCAATCATGAGTATGTGTGACCAGTATGTGTCTCCCGTTCAAAAGGGCGACATCTATAAGTATGCATGTCTTTGCATATTATAACCGCCATCCTTTCGAATTGTCCAACATTATCCATGGACAACCTGAGTATGGGTAGGTTGGGTTTGTTTTTCCATATGCTGTGCTTCGGATCCGACGTGGAATTTCGTCAGTGCCTCCCTGTCGTTCTTCGGGTACACATCCTCTCTGCTTATTGCCGAGACGTGTATCAAGAGAACAGCGGGGAAGTGCGGCCGAAATTCTGCGTCGCATCTGGAGCAGAGCATGGGAAAATGAACCCAATCTACACATACTTAGGTGGGATTAGGACCTATCTTTACCTATTAGCGTGTAGGTTGCATGGACGTAATAAAACTGACAAACTTGATTAGCGGATGAATATATATGATGAATTATATATTTATTTCTTTTGCAGCCATAGGTAGCTAGGCAACATGAGTGATCGTGCTTGGATGTACACTGGTCACCCTAGTCAGAAAGACATGACCAATGAATGGTTAACAAAAACAAGGGGGTTTGTGAGAGCCGCATTTGCAAATGGCCAGTAAAAAACATGGTGCCCCTGTCCCAACTGCGACAATTGGAAAAAGCAGACAGAGTTTGTAATGGGTAAACACCTGCAGAAGTGGGGTTTTACGCCTAATTATACGATGTGGAATTTTCATGGTGAGTCTGACCAACGTGCCAGAGCTGAGGTGAATCGTCGTCGCACCGAAGAGCATGGTACCGGGATCGAAGACATGGTGCAAGACTTTGATGATTCTCGGGATTCGGACGATGAGATGGAGGAATCTGCAAAGGCCTTCTATGAAATGTTGGAGTCTTCAGAACGTCCTCTCCACGAGCAGAATGAGCTTTGTTAGCTGGATGCCATCGCGCAAGTAATGCCTCTGAAGGCTCAATTCAACCGAGGTAGAGAGTGCTACGACGCGATGATGAAGATATTTGGATGCTTTCTACCCAAAGGCCATGTGCTGTCTGCAAACATGTACTAGTCAGAGAAAATCCTCTTTGTACTTAAGATGCCCTATGAGAAGATACATGCCTGTGAGAATGGATGTGCCTTATTTAGGCTTAAGTATGCGGCCTTGAACTATTTCCCCATTTGCAATTCTTCCAGGTATATTGTTGTAGACAACGTGATGGGTGAGAAGAATCAGACCAAAATCCCCATTAGTGTTCTTCGGTATCTGCCAATCGTACCAAGACTTCAACGTCTTTTCATGGTCGAAGAGACGGCCAGACAGATGACATGGCACAAATTGGGCAAAAGAACCGAACTAGATGCGGATGGGAACAAGATGCTGGTACACACTTCAGATGGTTTTGTGTGGAGGCACTTTGATGCACTGCATAAGGATAAATCGGAAGATCCAAGGCATCCTAGAGTTGCGATCAGCACGGATGGGTTCAATGTTTATGGTATGACGGCATCACAATATAGTTGTTGGCCTGTATTTGTCATTCCACTCAATTTGCCACCCGGAGAGATTATGAAAAGAAAGAACATGTTCCTGACGTTGATAATTCCAGGGCCCAACTATTCGGGGAAGAATATCAATGTGTACATGCAACCGCTTAAGGATGAGTTGCAAGAAGCCTAGGACAATGGGATCAAGACCTACGACGCGGCTACCAAAACAAATTTCAAAATGCATGTGTGGTACATGTACTCGACGAATGATTATCCGGTGTTTGCGCTATTCGCTGGCTGGTGTGTGCATGGAAGGTTCCCGTGCAACACATGCAAGGCAACTCTTCAGTTCCGTTGGCTGCAGTCTGGTCACAAACTTTCTTGCTTCGACATGCGTTGACAATTCCTGGATCCTGACCATAAGTTCAAAAAAGACAAGGAGAATTTCATCAAAGGTAGTGTTTTCAAAAACACTGCACCAGCTGCGTTGAGAGGCCAACAGACCCTTAATCAGTTAAACCCTCTCGAGACTGATCCTTTGCATCCAGGATACTTCAAAGCGTATAATACGAACACGCCTGGACTCACAAGTCATGCTTATGGGATCTGCCTTACTTCAAAGACCTCCTTTGCCCACACAACATCGACGTGATGCACACTGAAAAGAATATTGCGGAGGCCATTTTTGGTACATTGTTCGGCATAGAGGCAAAGTCAAAAGATAATCCTAAGGCTAGAATCGACCTGGAGGCTCTATGTGATAGACCGTTGCAAAACTTGCGACAACGGAAAGGAAAGCAAAGCATAGCTAAGCCAAAGGAATGGTTCAATCTTAAAAGGCCAGCTACGAGGGAAATGCTATTGTGGGTGAAAATGCGGTTGATGTTCCCCGATGGTTATGCTGCAAATCTAAAGAGGGGAGCGAGTCCTGAGAAATTGAAAATATTTGGTCTCAAGAGTCATGATTGGCACATATGGATTGAGCGGGTAATGCCGGTGATGTTGCGTGGTTTATCCCTGAGGATGCATGGCTAGTACTCGCAGAGCTGAGCTATTTCTTCCGTCCTCTTTGTGCGAAAGAACTATCGCCTGGCGTGGTAGATGAAATGGAATAGTTGGCGGTGGAGTTGATCTGCAAATTAGAAAAGATCTTTCCACGGGCTTCTTTAATCCAATGCAGCATTTGATTTTGCATCTCCTGACCGAGGCAAGAATGGGGGGCCCATTCGAAATCGATGGTGCTACTCAACTGAGAGGATGCAGAAGACACTTCGAGCTAAGTGTAAAAATAAACGTAGAATTGAAGCATCGATGGCCGAGGCATTCATTACTAAGGAGGCGGCAAACTTCGTGACAGCACACTACGAAGCTAAAATTCATCATTTGCATAACCCGAAGCCTCGGTACAATGATGGCAATCCAAAAAAAGTTCGATCCAACCTCAGCCTATTCAAATGTAAGCTCGCACCATCCGGTGCTTCGAAAGGGAAATCATTGGATGTCGAAGAATGGCGGACCATTTCATTGTATATCTTCACCAACCTAACATAAGTGCAGCCGTACATCGAGTAAGTTCTCGGTAAATTATTGTGCCGCAACTTCTAATTCCTTTCAACTTCTCTTACTCCCGGATATTTGATATAGTAGATACGTTGCCGAATTCTCGGACGGAGCGGTCATCAATGAGGATTCCGTCGAAGAGTATGAGCTTCATGCAAAGCATGGAGGCGACTATCCCGGTTTCATCTCTTGGTTCAAAAAAGGGTAATTAATTACCATTAATGGCCCAGTTGATTTCTTGGTCTAATTTGCGGCTAATGCGTGCATTCTTTCGTATTGAACTTGTAGGCTGATGCAGAGTCTATGGACGCCGAGTTGGGACAAGTCGCTAATGGTTTTGACTATAAGGTCCGTTCATTTGACAAATACAACATCAACGGGTATCACTTTTGTACCTTTGGCAAAGACCTATCTATTCCCAACCTAAAGACTACAAATTGTTCTGTCTCTGCTATCGGCAAAGGAGGCACCGAGTATTATGGAAGAGTTGAAGCAATTTATGAACTTCTATTCTATGATGAAAACCCATCGACCGTCGTAGTCTTCAAATGTTATTGGTTTGAGCCGAGGGAGACTAGAAGGACTCATGAACATATAGGACTAGTCGAAATCAACCAAAACACCCACTTAGATGTTCCCGATGTCTATATTATAGCTCAACAGGCGACACAAGTTTTCTATCTACCGTGGGCCAGCCAAACTGATCCAAATCTCAAAGTTTGGGATGTCGTTTATGAAGTGCCACCACATTTTAGACCACCTACCCCCAATGAAGAGGATTACGAACCTCACATTAACCCAGACAGATATGAAGGAGAATTCTTCCAAGAAACACGTATGTACAAGAAACGTTTCAAGAACCGCTCTACTTCACCCCAGAACATTGAAGTACACAGCAGTAGTGAATCCGTCTTAACCCTTGAACCCGAACAGGAAGAGCTGGAAGAAGAAAAGGTTACTGCTGCGGATGACCTGTCACTTCTTGACCGATTACATAATGGTGGCCTTCCACATGTTCTTCCTGATAGTGATGATGATGATGCATTTATTGATGATAGTGATGATCATGATGCATTTATTGACCCCGAAGCATAAATAGACGAGCACGATTGTTATTAGTTCATGTCAGGTATTCAACTGTTACTACATATAAATTTCGAGTTCATGTTAGGTAATCAATTTTTATTAGTCATGTTGGTATTTATGACGATGATACACTTAAATTATATACATTTTATTACTCATATTGGTATTTATGTTGTACTAATTTCATTTAATCTTTGTCATGACAAGTGTTGAAAGATGGTGGGAAAGGGTCGAAAGCGCTCCGCGACTCCTTCTTCATCGGCGAGTGGTGGGATGGGTACTTCCATGCCTGCCTTGCCTCTTCGGAGAGCGTTGCTCTCTACTCTGCATGGACCGCCCCCCGTGAGAGGAGGTCGACCTCCCGTGAAGCCGAGAAGTTCTAAAGGTATTACTCATGTTGGTATTTATGTTGTACTCATGTTGGTATTTATGTTGTATGCATGTTGGTATTTATATACATTTCATTACTCGTGTTGGTATTTATGTTGTACTAAAGGTACACGTGGCCGCGGGAGAGGTAGGGAGGTGGCTGCCACGCCTTCCTCGACGCCACCCAAAGCTGATTTACCTGAGCACATGACATCTAGGTTGTATTCGTCTGAGGTGGAGGCTACACGGTCTCCGGTTCACGAGCCTCACATCGACAAGCCTGAGGTCGACGAGCCTCGGGTCGACGAGCCTTCGACCCACGAGACTCGTGTCCCAGAGGCTTCGTTCCAAGCGACCCCAGAGCAAAGCAGGGATGAGGGTACGTCCCCAGAGACCCACTGGGATAGCTGGGCTGAGCCAAGTGGCCATGCTGATAGCGACGAGGAGTTGGGTGAGGGGGCTACCGTCTACCAGCGTGGTAGTTCGGGGCTCCTGCTCCTGCCGGCGACCCGCGAACAGAGGTGGTCGATTAAGCCAAATGGGGACAAGTAAGTTAATTTACTCTTATTTAACCTTTTTCCTTCATGTTTTCTCAAATATCTAATGTTTTGGCTTTAATTTGTCATACTGCAGGGGTTGGATTGTTGCCAAGGGTGTCCGCAAGCCCAACATCGTCCTTGCTGTGCTTTGCTGTCAAAACTTCCTAGGGTTTGTTACGTTGCCCGGTCGGGAGCGAGAGGTAGGAAGGACCTGGGAGCACTACTTGGGTGCCCCGGTCCCGCCGGAGGTGGAGATCGACGGTGTTTTGTGCCACACGAGGGCCGACATGGTGATCCGATAGTTCTGGGTAATTTCTCCTTTACACAATTATAAATCGGTGTTGTCTCGTTTGCAGACCTACTATAGGTGTGAGGAGAGATACGAGGAGGACGAGACAAAGGTTATCGAAATCGAATGTCGCCCCCTACTTCAAAACATTCGGCACGAGGCTCGGATGCAGGCTGTTCGAGACTACTATGTCTCGCCGCGTATCAGGAAGGACAAGGCGAAGTGCCGTGATTCTAAGATGGAGAAGGAGCATTACATGAAGGTAATTACATATTATTAAGGTGTTGTAGTTAGTTTCCTTGATTTGGTTCTTACGCGCTCAAATTTCTCTTTATTAACTATGGTGCCCTCGAGATGGTGTGTGGATAAGATGGATTGTTGGGAGGCCTTGGTGGATCAGTGGTGCTCCGAAAGGTGGGAGGCCAGCCACAACAACGCCAAGGAGAAGCGTGGCAAAATGGTTGGTGTGCCACACCATTGAGGGCGCATCAACTTAATCCAATTTGGCGAGAACTGGGTATGTGGTTTGCTTCATGCCTCAGTTCATTCTTAATGCTATCTAGAGCCCTTTACTAGTACAATTTTCCTCCCTCTATCTCTCTCTTTTAGGCACGTCACAATAAGACGGAGCTGCCACAGATGTACGACCTGTATGCCATGGCCCATACTACCTCATACAAGAAGGTCAAGGCATTCTCTGAGTTTGACCTCGAGCATCCAGAAAACTTCACCAACATCTCCTCCCAAGCGAGGGGCCTATTGATCCAGAGCTAGCGATGATAGCTGACAATGCGAGGCCCCATGGCTCGATCGCCATTGGAGACGGCCTTATACGTGTCCTAGCACTCTCCGGCTGATAAAGGCACGCCAAACGATCTCCTGTCCTGAGAAAACACCTCGTTCACGGCCAGTCGAGCTCGCCATCGAGGTTAGTTTAATGGACTCAACTATCTTTCCGCATTATCTTGTGCGTTGGAACCAATATTATTACAATGCTAACAATGAATTGTGTTGCAGGTTGGTATTCTGAAAGAGAGAGAGGCAATGCAGGCATTTTTGGTGGAGAAGGACAAGGAGATGAAGGAGCTGGACGAGAGGAGACTGCATTGGTGGAGGCGGAGAGGGCACGGAATGATGAGTCTAATAGGGCCATATACGAGCTCTTCGTGGTAAGTTTCTTCTTCATATTATTTGAAATCTTGCATTTTCATATCCGTTTCATTAATAAGTGAAAAGTTTGACTTCTCGAAACCAAATGTACAGTCTATGTGCGAGAAGACCGGTCAAGTCCCTCCGGCGATGCCAGTCATTAACATGGCGGGGACGGTGAGTTTCATTTCAATGCAGTGATATTAAGAGTGTCCTCATGCTAACGACACATTGCAAACGATGCTTGGTGCAGAATATCTCCGGAAACGCATCGCACTACCCTTCTACATTGGATCCTTGTCCAGGGCATCCTTCTCCAGGTGAAACAAGCCAAAGCCACCGTGCTTCACCGCCGTGATGACGATAATGGTATGTTATCCTCCTTCTTCTTCTCTCCTCCATCATTTCCTTCTCCGTCTCCTTCTTTTATTCTTCTTCTCCTCTTCCTTCTTCTTCTCCTCCTGCTCCTCCTTCTCCTTCTCCTTCTACGTAGATTATTTTCCCCAACAGATACATACTTAGCTAATTGTCCTCCAAAATGACATAATTAGCTTAGATAGGTAAAAACATAATCAAAACCTTGGTTAGATCATTAAAATGACTAATTTAGCTCCAAACTGACATAATAAGCTCATAATGGCCTATTAAATAAACAATGACCTATACTTACCTAATTATCCTCCAAAATGTCATAAGTAGCTCGAAAAAGGCATAATTAGCTAATTTACCTCGAAGAAGAGGACAAGAAGATAATAAAGAGGAAAAATGAAAATAAGGTAGAATAAAAAGAAGAGAAGAAGAAGAGAAGAAGAAGGAGGAGGAGAAGAAGGAGAAGAAGCTAGCCCCCTCCTTTTTCTTTTCCTTCTTCTTCTCCATCTTGTTTTCTTCTTTTTCTCCTCTTCCTTCTCCTTCTCCTTCTCCTCCTCCTCCCCCTCCTCCTTATTTTTATTCTCCTTCTTCTTCTCTTCTTGCTTCTTCTCTTTCTTATTCTACGTAGATTATTTTCCCGAACATAGACATACTTAGCTAATTGTCCTCCAAAATGACATAATTAGCTTAGTTAGGTAAAAACATCATCAGAACCTTGGTTAGCTCATGAATATTATATCCTTAGCTTGGCTTCCACCTAAATGACATAATTAGCCAATTTAGCTCCAAAATGCCTTAATAATCATAGTTGGCCCCAAATGACATATTTTACCCAAGTTAGCTCTAGAATGGCCTATACTTAGCTTGGCTTCCACCTAAATGACATAATTAGCTTAGTTAGCTCGAGAATGGTCTATTTAATAAAAAATGACATATACTTAACTAATTATCCTCCGAAATGACATATTTAGCTCCAAAAAGGCATAATTAGCTAATTTAGCCCGAAGAAGGGGACAATAGGAGAATAAAGAGGAAAAATGAAAAGAAGGAAGAAGGACAAGAGAAGAAGAAGGAGAAGGAGAAGGAGGAAGAAGAAGGAGAAGGAAGAGGAGAGGAAGAAGAAAATAAGAAGGACAAGAAGAATGAGAAAAAGGAGAAGGAGCTTCTCTCCTCTTCCTTCTCCTTATTCTTATTTTCTTCTTCCTTCTCTCCTCTTCCTTCTCCTTATTCTTATTTTCTTCTTCCTCTCCTCTTCCTTCTCCTTCTCCTCCTCCTTATCCTTCTTCTTTTACTTCTCCTTCTTCTCTTAATTGGCTCATGAATATTATATACTTAGCTTGGCTTCCACCTAAATGACATAATTAGCCAATTATAGCTCCAAAATGCCTAAATAATCAAAGTTGCCTCCAAAATGATATATTTTACCCAAGTTAGCTCTAGAATGGCCTATACATAGCTTGGCTTCCACCTAAATGACATAATTAGCTTAGTTAGCTCCAAATGGCCTATTTAATAAAAATGACATATACTTAGCTAATTATCCTCCAAAATGACATAATTAGCTCCAAAAAGGCATAATTAGCTAATTTAGCCTCAAGAAGGGGACAAGAGGAGAAGAAAGAGGAAAAATGAAAAGAAGGAAGAAGAAGAAGAAGAGAAGAAGAAGAGAAGAAGGAGAAGGAGAAGGAGGAAGAAGAAGGAGAAGAAGGAGAAGGAGGAGAGAAGCTCCTTCTCCTTCTTCTCCTCCTTCTTGTCCTTCTTCTTGTCCTTCTTCTTTTATTCTTATTCTCCTCTTCCTTCTCCTTCTCCTCCTCCTTCACCTCCTGCTCCTCCTTCTTCTTTTACTTCTCCTTCTTCTTCTCTTCTTGCTTCTTCTCTTTCTCTTCTTCCACGTAGCTTAGACTCATCCAACAAAGACTAAATTGGGTAATTGTAATACAAAATGACATAATTAGCTTAGTTAGGTGAAAACATCATAAGAACCTTGGTTAGCTCATTAAAACGACCAATTTAGCTAAAAAATGAAATAATAAGCTCAAAATGGCATAAGAACGTTGGTTAGCTCATGTATATTATATACTTAGCTTGGCTCCCACCTAAATGACATAATTAGCCAATTGAGCTCCAAAATGCCTAAATAATCATAGTTGGCTCCAAAATGACATATTTTACCCAAGTTAGCTCTAGAATGGCCTATACTTAGCTTGGCTTCCACCTAAATGACAAAATTAGCTTAGTTAGCTCCAAAATGGTCTATTTAATAAAAAATGACATATACTTAGCTAATTATCCTCCAAAATGACATAGTTAGCTCCAAAAAGGCATAATTAGCTAATTTAGCCCGAAGAAGGGGACAAGAGGAGAAGAAAGAGGAGAAATGAAAAGAAGGGAGAAGAAGAAGAAGAGAAGAAGAAGAGAAAAAGAAGGAGTAGGAGAAGGAGGAAGAAGAAGGAGAAGACGGAGAATGAGGAGAGAAGCTCCTTCTCCTTCTTCTCCTCCTTGTTTTCCTTCTTCTTGTCCTTCTTCTTTTCTTCTTCTTCTCCTCTTCCTTCTGCTTCTCCTCCTCCTTCTCCTTCTTCTTTTACTTCTCCTTCTTCTTCTCTTCTTGCTTCTTCTCTTTCTCTTCTTCTACATAACTTAGACTCATCCAACAAATACTAAATTGGCTAATTATCCTACAAAATGACATAATTAGCTTAGTTAGGTGAAAACATTATAAGAACCTTGGTTAGCTCATTAAAATGGCCAATTTAGCTCAAAAATGAAATAATAAGCTCAAAATGGCATAAGAACCTTGGTTAGCTCATGAATATTATATACTTAGCTTGGCTTCCGCCTAAATGACATAATTATCCAATTTAGCTCCAAAATGCCTTAATAATCATAGTTGGCTCCAAAATTACATATTTTACCCAAGTTAGCTCTAGAATGGGCTATACTTAGCTTGGCTTCCACCTAAATGACATAATTAGCTTAGTTAGCTCCAAAATAGCCTATTTAATAAAAAATGACATATACTTAGCTAATTATCCTCTAAAATGACATAATTAGCTCCAAAAAGGCATAATTAGCTAATTTAGCCCAAAGAAGGGGACAAGAGGAGAAGAAAGAGGAAAAATGAAAAGAAGGAAGAAGAAGAAGAAGAAGAGAAGAAGGAGAAGGAGAAGGAGGAAGAAGAAGGAGGAGAAGGAGAAGGAGGAGAGAAGCTCCTTCTCCTTCTTCTCCTCCTTCTCCTTCTTCTCGTCCTTCTTCTTTTCTTCTTCTTCTACTCTTCCTTCTCCTTCTCCTCCTCCTTGTCCTCCTCCTCCTACTCCCTCTTCTTCTTCTTTTTCTTCTCCTTCTTCTTCTCTTCTTGCTTCTTCTCTTCTTGCTTCTTCTATTTCTTCTTCTAGGTAGGTTATGTTCCCCAACAAACATATACTTAGCTAATATCCTCCAAAATGACATAATTAGCATTGTTAGGTAAAAACATCATAAGAACCTTTGTTAGCTCATTAAAATGACTAATTTAGCTCCCAAATGACATAATAAGGTCAACATGACATATTTTATCCAAGTTAGCTCTAGAATGACATATACTTAGCTAAGTTCTCTCCTAAATAATATAATAAGGATATGTAGCTCCATCATGACCTATTCCACCTAACTTAGCTATTAAATGGCCTATACTTGGCTCAAACACAAAACGAAACACAAAAGACACAATCATAACATAATTATGATGGTGTGGACGCAACAAAACAGAAAGCAAAAAGATAAATTCATTGGGTTGCCTGCCAACAAGCGCTATTTTTTAATGCCCTTAGTTAGGCATAAGGTGATAGAATCACGTATCGTCGTCTTTGGTGCTCAAACCATAAGTAGCCCTCATCATGGATTCATAAGGCAATCTTATTTTCTTTCTAGGAAAATGCTCCATGCCCTTCTTTAAAGGAAATTGAAATATAATATTCTCTTCCTTCATATCGATGATAGCACCAATAGTCCTTAGGAAAGGTCTACCAAGAATGATAGGACATGTAGGATTGCAATCAATATCAAGGACAATGAAATCCACGGGTACATAGTTCCTATCTGCAATAATAAGAACATCATTGATCCTTCCGATGGGTTTCTTAACATTAGAATCCCCGAGATGCAAATTAAGAGAGCACTCCTCAATCTCATTAAAGCCTAGAACATCACATAAAGACTTTGGAATCGCGGAAACACTAGCACCCAGATCACACAAAGAATTGCATTCATAGTTTTTGATCTTGATTTTGATAGTAGGTTCCCACTCATCATGAAGCTTTCTAGGCATAGAAACTTCCAACTCAAGTTTCTCTTCAAGAGATTATATCAAAGCATCGACGATATGATCGGTAAAGGCCTTGTTTTGGCTATAAGCATGTGGAGAGTTTAGCATGGATTGCATCAAGGAAATGCATTCAATAAAAGAGCAACTATCATAATTGAATTCCTTGAAATCCAAATTAGTAGTTTCATTACTACTCAAAGTTTTGATATCCTCTACTCCACTTTCAATGCTTTTAGCATCAAGATAGATCGACTCCGAATCATTGGGGCGTTTTTCAACCAAGGTGGATTCATATCCAGCCCCATCATCATTAGGTTTGACACTAGAAATCAAGGATTTAATGGGAGTCAAACCAAGCACTTTAAGGTCTTCGTGATTCTCATCATGAGAACACGCCTTTTTAAGCCATTCATGTCTAGCATGAATTTGGGCGGTTCTTTCTTTACTCTCATTCATGAAAACACGCATAGCTTTCAAAGTTTCATCCATATTGATCTTGGGAGGAGGACATCTAACTTTCAAAGCATCAATATCAATATACATTCTATCAACGCTCCTAGACAAATCATCAATTTTGAGTAGTTTATCTTCTATGGACGCATTGAAAATCTTTTGCGCGTTGATAGACTCTTTGATATTACTCCTAGATCAGAGGGTAGTTTATTGTAATTTCCATGAGTATTGTTGTAGGAGTTGCCAAAGTTATTAGTGGGATTACTAGGAAAGGGCCAGGGAATATAGTTTCCCCTAAAAGCATTGTTGTTGCCAAAATTCCTACCAACAAAATTAACGTCCAAGCTTTTTTTGCTACTCTCAATCGGGAAAGACAAGGGCATATCATTTGGATCTAAAGGAGCAATTTTACTAGCAAACAATTTCATTAACTCATCCATCTTAGGACTCAACGAGTTAATTTCTTCTATAGCGTGTACCTTTTTACTAGTAGGTGACCTTTCAGTGTGCCACTGATAATAGTTTGTCTTGATATTGGCTAGGAGTTTTGTGGTTTCTCCTAATGTGATTTCCATGAACGCTCCACCGGAGGCGGAGTGCAAGATATTTCTAGAAGAGAAATTCAAACCAGCGTAGAAGATTTGTATAATCATCCAAAGACTCAAGCTATGAGCGGGACAATTTATAATCATCAATTTCTTTTTGCTACCTCTAGAGCTTGTGTTGGTTTTTCCCTTGAAGAGGAAAGGGTAATGCAGCACAGTAGCAGTAAATATTTCCCTCAGTTTGGAGAACCAAGGTATCAATCCAATAGGAGAATCAAGCCAAGTGTCCAGAGTACCTGCACAAACACAAACGAGCTTGCACCCAACGCTATAAAGGGGTTGTCAATCCCTTCAAGATTGATTGCAAAGTGAGTTCTGAAGGCGGAAAGTGCAACGAAGTAAAAGTGTAAGGCTGAAAATATGATGTGAAGTAGACCCAGGGGCCATAGTGTTCACTAGAGGCTTCTCTTACAATAGCAAATATTACGGTGGGTGAACGAATTACTGTCGAGCAATTGATAGAACCGCGCAAAGTCATGACGATATCTATGGCAATGATCATACATATAGGCATCACGTCCGAGACAAGTGGACCGATACTGTCGGCATCTACTACTATTACTAAACACATCGACGCTATCCAGCATGCATCTAGTGTATTGAGTTCATGACGAACGGAGTAACGCCTTAAGCAAGATGACATGATCTAGAGGGATAAATTCATGCAATAGATATAGACCCCATCTTTTAACCCTTGATGGCTATAACATGATGCGTGCCTTGCTACCCCTTCTGTCACTGGGTGAGGTCATCGCACGGTATAAACCCAGAACCAAGCACTTCTCCCATTGCAAGAATCATAGATCAAGTTGGCCAAACAAAACCCACAACTCGAAGAGAATTACAAGGATATGAAATCATGCATATAAGAGATCAGCAGAAACTCAAATAAGATTCATAGATAATCTGATCATAAATCCACAATTCATCGGATCTCGACAAACACACCGCAAAAGAAGATTACATCAGATAGATCTCCATGAAGATCATGGAGAACTTTGTATTGAAGATACAAGAGAGAGAAGAAGCCATCTAGCTACTAGCTACGGACCCAAAGGTCTATGGTGAACTACTCCGAATCCCCCCTCCGGTAGGGCACCAGAATGTGCCCCAGATGTGATCTTGCGGAGACAGAAGCTTGCGGCAGCGGAAAAGTATTTTCGTGGATCTCTCCCATGGTTTTGGATTTTTCGGGGATGTATAGCGGAAGAAGTACGGAAGAAGAGCCACAGGGAGCCCACAAGCCTCCTAGGTGGGGGCCCCCTGGCCGCGCCTAGAGGGCTTCTGGCCTCCCCTGGTGGCGTCTGCCTTGGTTCTCACGCCCCATGTGTATCTTCTATTCCGGAAAAAATCTTTTCGGAAGTTTTATCCCGTTTGGACTCCGTTTAATATTCTCCTATGAAAAGGGTCAAAAAACACGGAAAAAACAGGAACTGGCACTTGGCACTGAGTTAATAAGTTAGTCCCAAAAAACGTATAAAAGGCATACAAAACATCCAAAGTTAGAAAAGATAATAGCATGGAACCATAAAAAATTATAGATACGTTGGAGACGTATCAACCGTCACTACAGCAGGAGGCATGAGCACGACCCCACGGACAGCCCTAACGCGATCCGGTATGAACAAATCGATGTGGGTGATCCGAGGGGGTGGCTTAGCGAGGACGCCCAGCGCGGGTGCACTCGCGGGGCGCACCTGCTGGTTGGGAGCTGGCCCACACAGACGTCTGTGTGTGGGGACTGGGGACCTTTCTCCTTGGATTGGGTGGACGCACCCTCCTGTCCAGGTCGAGGGAGCCCAGCCTGGGGACTGAGAGTGGAACATACGCCCATGTTCCCGCGCTAGACGATCCCAACATGAGCGACGGAGGTGGTATACCCGCCCCCGCCTCCGGGGTGCGCGACGCCCACTTGGGGACACAGGGTGGAACACACGCCCGTGTCACCGGTCCGGGCTTCGTTCGGTTACCAGCAGGTGTTATTGTACCCGTCGCTTCCCTTAGGCTAGGCTAGCCCGGATTTGTGGCGCGGCCGAGGATACCACTCAGGGAACCCGAGGGGCCCAGCGAGGCGCGCTTTTGCATTGCCCTGCGGATTCAGCACCCACCACGTGGGCGAGTCTTCCGGCCAATGGGTGCGGGAGGCTCCCCCTAGCTCAAGGATTCGCTCAGGGCGGGCCAAGCCACGCCGCTACAAGCCCTGGGACCGCGAGCGGGGCGCACGCCCATGGGGCCCGCATCACCCGGCCCTGCATCAACCCTTAACACCTCGGCGCCCGTGACGGCCCGACGCCACCTCTGCATCGACCCTCCATCGTCATTCAATTCTTCCAGAACCTACTTCATCCCATGACAGTCTGACGTAATAACGAGCTTAGGCTGTATACGCCCAGGTCCCCCCAAGGATGCAGAAGGGGTCCACACCATGCCTAGTGGAAATGACGGAGGAAGCAACACAGTCCTCCAATGACTTCCGGAATCAGGCGCCTAATGCCTCGGGGGTAGGGACACTCGCGAGGCCAAAGCGTCCTTGTGACCTCCTATATGCACCCCCACCATGACACTCTCATGTAATAACGAGCCGAGGTTGTATACGCCGAGGGCCCCCCGAGGACGCTTAAGGGGTCCACCCCATGCCTAGTGGAATCCCTATGCTCAGCGCTCGGGGGAGACGGAGGCGGTGAATACCTAGGATGTCGGACGCGACTTTTTCTGGTTTCTTCATTGCGTTTTTAGTTGAGGCCCACTAGGGCCTTTCCCTTTCTGTTGTATGTTGAGTTGTCGAGGGCTTGCAGGTTTCTCTACTTGATGTTTTGAAAAGAAAAGAAAAGAAGGGCGGGGATTTCGTTTCTATGTTCTCTCGCTTTGCCGAACTCATGTTCTCTTTCCCCTTTTGCTCTGATTGGTGTTTCGCGGGAGCCTCGGGAGGTCTCCGGTTCTCCCGAGGCAATCGCAAAAAGTGCCGGAATGCAGAATCGCTCGAGCGGTAGAAAGGGGGCTCCTGGGCTCTGCCTCAGGATCCTAACTGGTCATAATGCCACTCGCCACTGTTGGCGACGTCCGGGAGATCCGGTCAGCGCCGGGATTCAAGGGGCCCCGCCCTATGAAGCATGAGCTCCGCGACGGCACGGAAATGTGCGAGACTGGGCCTGATGACCTAGAGCGGCTTGAGTGTCAAAGGGGGCTCCTGAGAAGCATGGCTCAAGGGCCTCAGTGGTCACAATGCCACTCGGCCCCCTAGGGCACCGGGGCTTTGCCTTGTGAGGAAAAACCTTGGTGACGGGTTGCAACACACGACAACTGGTAAATGTGCGAGACTGGAGCCTGACAACGTAGAGCGGCTTCACTGTCAAAGGGGGCTCCAGAGCAGCATGCCTTAGGGGCCTCACTGGTCACAATGCCACTCGCCCCCCGAGGGCGCCGGGGCTTTGCCGTGTGACGAGAAACCTTGGTAACGGGTTGCACCACACGGCAACAAAGAAAATGCCCGAGACTAGGACCTGCACACATAGAGTGCCGAGAGGGTCCTCAAACCGCCCCAAAAGTAGGAAGGATACACCACAAACGAGCCCACGCTCGCAGGAAAAATCATCAGCATGGCGACATCACAGGCTAGCAACAGTTGCGGCCAGTATTGAAGCATCGCACATTCCTCGTCATTAGGGAAAACTTTAAAAGGTACCCACCAGACACGACCTAGTTGTTGTTAAACTTAACACATGGACCTATCAGGAGGATGAGGTTGTGAACCATAAGGACACGTCGTCATCGAAGCCCATGTCGCGGCCCTCTGGAGCAAGCCTTGTCACCAGGTCTTCCACATGAACCTCGACCAATTCGGCCAGGGCTCGAATCGTCTCTGCCACCGGATGAAGCACCAAAGCAAAGTCAAAGTCGGGGTCGAGTCGAAGGAGGTGGTTGAAGACGTCCGAGGCGGCCTGACCCAAAAGTTCGCGACTCTTCTCCTCTGCAAGTGCAAGGGCCTTCTTGGCGCCCGCCTCGGGAAGATCCACAACGCGGTAGAAAAATCCCAAGCACCTAGAGTCGTCGGGAAGCAAGTGACAGAGACACCTTTTCCACAGATGTCGCTCAGAGCGCGGGAAGCCCTCTATTCGAGTGATCGGAACATCCTGGAGTGCTCAGGTTGAAGGCTGCGAGCGTGGGCTGCCTCTTCGGAAGCCTCTCCAACCAGGGAAGCCGCACCTTTCACTTGTTTGCAGATATTGGACAGTTTACCCTCGGTAGTGGCCTGCGCGTCCAGCGCGGCCTGTCAGCTTGCCACTTCCGGATCCAGCGTCCAGCAAGTCCAGCGCGGCAATGATATAATCTTGTAGGCAGCCACGACGCTTGAGGAAGCGGGACTTGTGGAGCCTCAACTTCAAACGATAATCAATAAGAAGGGAACGTCGAGCCTCCGCCACCCCCTTGTCTGTCTCCTCCTAAAGCTTCGCTTCACGAGAGGCAAGGGATTCCTCGGCAAGTGACAACTGGCGCTCCCTCGTCTCCAGACGCTCCTGCTCGACGCATCGCTCCACCTCTACAAGCACTAGCAAGTCTGTGGATGCTCGAGGACCGGCATGGAAGGGCTCCGCCAGCAGGCCCCTGAGGGAGGCCCTCGAGGGAGCTTGCTCTTCAAGATGGGCGATGAGGGCTCAAAGCTACCTTTGGCAGTCTTCAGAGGCCCTGCGCCGACAATCAGCCTCATGAGCCTCAGCGAGAGCGCGCTCATGGGCTTCTACCGCTGAAGTGAGCAATGCCTCTGTCTCTGCAAGAGCACCCTCCCGCTGCAGGCGGCCGAGGTTCACGGCGACCTCAAGCTGGCGCCACCCCGACGCAATGTACTGGGGCTCACCTTCCCGGCGGGCTTCATGACTGGCAAGCCACACCCTAGACGTTGAAGTGCGTCCGCAGCGGTGCGGAGCAAGCCCCATGGTGCGGCATGCATACTGAGACAGGCTCCAGAAGCCAGCAGGGGTTCTTGCCTCCCGTACAGCGAGCAGGAGAAGCGCGCAAGGAATCACCCGACCCGAGTCCATGCCCGTCGGCTGGGGCTCCCTTTTGGCCATTTCATCGGCATTGAGCGCCCCACGATGCCCCTTATCTCCATGTTGGAGGGGTCCAAGGGGAAGGCGCGGCATGGCCCCAGGAGGGGCCACATGCGAGGGGATAGGTATCTCGCCGAAGTACCGGAGGCCGTCACCGAAGAAGATCGTGGGGGGTTCATGTGCATGAGGCTTAGGAGATCGAGCCGAGTGTGATGGGGTTATAGTCCCAGGGTAGGGTCATAGGTCTACCCTATAGGTCCTACCCAAGGACTACCCTTCATAGAAGACAAGGCCCTTAGACAGTTCCAACTGAACTAAGGACGCCCCCATCATCCAATCGGCGACGATCCACTCAGAGCATATCTAACATACCGACTGGAATCCACTCTGTACATCGTAACCCCCCAGGAGGGCAACGGTCATACGTTTTCATACACCATTATTAGCATTAAAAGCTTACGTTACCTGTAACGTAAGCATTTACTCGCCACTATTCCACCCCTGTCCACCGGGCCATTATGAAGGGCAGCGCACTCTATATAAGCCGCCCTTCCCCGCGGTGCAAGGGTTGGCACTTGCTGTAATCCTATAATCCACTCAACACAAAGCTCCCAAGAGCATTGAGACGTAGGGCTTTTACCTCCACCGTAGAGGGGCCTGAACTCATACATCCTCGCCGTAGCTAAGGCTCTGCCCATCCTTTCGTACCCCATACTTCGACTGTCAGACTTATACCCACGACAGTTGGTGCCGACCGTGGGGCAGGCGTCTAAGCGACTTCCGGCGAGTTTGCGATTTCATACTTTCGTCATGTCGTCTGGTGGAGATCTGTGCATGGGTCATCACATCCTCTTCAGTGCCCTCTCCTTCATCGCTGACGATTCGGCATGGCTTCGGGATGCACCCCTCGACATCGAGGCGCTTCCCAGTCGCGGGGCTACGCACTTCCTGCCAGTTCCCGCGGTGTTCTTCTTCTCCAGCCATCGACCCCGGTGTCGATCTTCGCCCCCGTCACGCACCGCAACAAGCGATCTCGTCGTCCGCGGCTCCAGCGTTGGGTGCGACACGCCCAGGCACGACAAAGCGCGTCCTCTCAAGTGGCGGTGCTCGAATCGGTTGTGGTCGCGCCGCCATCCCAGTGCTTGGAGTCAGTTCCGACTGAGCTACCTTCCGAGTATCTGGGTCGCGGGCCTGCAGCCGAAGTTCTCATGGACGATTCCCACGAAAGTCCACTCGGGACTGGTCGGAACGAGCGTGAGTTCGGAGAATCATCCGGCGCTTGTCGTCAACACCATCACTCTGCCAGTCGACGCACTCGCCAGAGCAACGTCGAGGTGTTCCGCACACCCATCCTCAAATTGGCTGCAACCGCCAGGATCGCCGATTCTCTCCAGCCGACTGATTCAGAGGCTGGTAGAGGAATCGAGCAGATCCGCGCCCAGTTGCATACGGCGCAGCAGCAAAATTCTGCGGTCTCCAAGTGGCACAACAGGATCCACAACAGTTTTGTTCAAGCGAACACGCATCGGTCGGTTTTCAGTCCCGACTCTCATCAGCGACGCAGAGGGGGCAGCCGTTCCAGGGACCCGAGTCGGAATCCGCTTCCCATTCGGTCTCATCCAGAAGATCGTCGCCGTTCGCGTAATCCTCCGCGGAGTGGGCCTTACGGGCCCCGGCATCACGATGATCGTCGTTCGGACGGTGACGCGCATGATCCAAGGCCTGATGCAAGAGGGTACATCACCCAGAAGAAGGTCGACAGAAGTCGAGCCCACCATGATGGTCACGATAGAGACCATCCAAGTGGAAGCAGGACCGTTGTTTCTGGCCCCGAGTGCTTCAGTCGGGCCATCCGCTCAGCTGACATCCCTCCCAACTTCCGATTGGCGATGGGAATCAGCAAGTTCGCAGGAGAGTCCAAACCAGAAACTTGGTTGGACTACTACAGAGTGGCGGTCCAGATCGGTCGCGAAGATGACCATGTCGCCATGAAACATCTCCCCCTGATGCTCGACGGTTCGGCGCGAGCTTGGCTAAACTAGTTAGCTCCGTCAAGCATCTACAGCTGGGCAGATCTGTCCCGAATCTTCATCAGGACCTTCGAGGGTACGTGAAAACACCCCACTGGTCTCGTAGAGCTCCAGCACTATGTCCAGAAGCAGAACGAGCCCTTGCGCGATTTCATCCAGCGCTGGACGACCCTCTACCACACGGTGGAGAACGTCACAGAGCACCAAGTAGTCAGCGCCTTCAAGGCAGGCGTGCGGTACAGAGATCTGTACCTGAAGTTCGGTCGGACAGGCGACATCTCCATGAGCAAGATGATGGAGATAGCCGCGCGCTATGCAAATGGCGAAGAGAAGGACCGCATACGTAGCGGCAAGCACAAGTTAGTCGCCAATGGGGATGGGAACAACAGTCGGAAGAAGAAGCAGAAAGCTCAATCCACTCCGCAGGCAGAGGCAGCAGCCGTTACAAATGCCAAGTTCAAAGGGAAGGGGAAAGCTCAGTACACCCCCAAGAAGAGGCAGTCAGGAAACTTCATCCTAGATCAACCGTGTCCAATCCACACGAAGACGGATGAAGAAGGCAATGTCATATTGCCGAAGCATACCACTCGGCAGTGTCGCCTCCTGATCCAAGGATTCGGCGACGGACAGCCGAGCGAGAAGGACACCGAGCAGGATGATGAGGACAAGGAGGTTCCATTCCCCCAAGTCCATGCAAAGTTGATGATTTTTGCTGATGTGGAAAGCAAAGGTCAAGTGAAGCTGGTCAACAGGGAGGTAAACAGACTGCAATCACCTTTGATTAGTCAGACCACCCAGCACACCTACCCACCCCAGGGACGCAGGCTCTGGTCGTCGACCCGGTGGTGGAAGGAGTTAGGCTGCGCAAAGTCCTCATGGACGGCGGCAGCGGCTTGAATATCATGTAGGCCGACACTCTCAAGGGAATGGGCATTCCGATGTCCAAACTTAGCGAGAGTAGTATGCAGTTCCACGGAGTCGTCCCAGGAAGAAAGGCCAAATCACTCGGCCAGATTGCGTTGGATGTCGTCTTCGGCTCTGACAAGAACTTCCGCAAGGAGAAGCTGACACTCGAGGTGGTAGACTTCCAGAGTGCATACCATGCTATTCGCGGCCGTCCGGCATATGCGCGTCTCATGGCCCGTCCATGTTACGTCTATTTGAAGCTAAAGATGCCCGGTCCCAAAGGTGTGATTACTGTCACAGGCAATCGGCAGCGGGCCGAGGAGTGTCTGCAGCAGGGGTTGAGGATTGCTGATCAGCAGATGGCTATACTCGAGCTCGATGAGTGCAAGAAGACTGCCGACCCCGCTGACCTGATGCGTTCAAAGAAGCGAGCTTCCGATTCCGCATTCCAGTCGGCGGGAGACACGAAGAAAATCAGCATCCACCCGACGGACGACACCGCCGCCCCGACAAACATCTCCACCACCCTTGATCCAAAATAGGAAGTCGAGCTCATCCAATTCCTCCGTGAGAACTGGGACATTTTTGCATGGAAGCCTGCTGACATGCCAGGTGTACCCAGGGAGTTGGCTGAGCATCGACTGCACGCGGATCCTGCCGCTCGGTCCACTTCACACAAGAGGAAAGCAATCGGAGAGGAGGTGGCTATACTTTTGGCAGCCAACTTCATTTGCGAGGTACACCACTCCGAGTGGCTCGCTAATGTTGTCATGGTGCCCAAGAAGGACAAGTCTCTCCGTATGTGCATCGATTTCAAGCATCTCAATAAGGTATGTCTGAAAGATCACTTCCCGCTCCCCCGCATTGATCAAATTGTTGATTCGACTGCGGGTTGCGAGCGCTTATCCTTCCTTGATGCCTATTCGGGCTATCATCAGATCCGTCTGTATGGTCCAGATGAGTTAAAAACGGCCTTCATCACCCCATTCGGGTGTTTCTGTTACATCACTATGCCATTTGGTTTGAAGAATGCAGGAGCAACTTTTATGCGCATGATCCAAAAATGCCTCCTTGACCAAATCGGTCGAAATGTGGAGGCATATATGGACGATATCGTAGTCAAGTCACGCAAAGGTTCCGACCTGCTGACTGACTTGGCAGAAACATTCGCCAACCTACGTAGGTACGATATCAAGCTCAACCCAGCCAAGTATTCATTCGGCGTTCCCAGCGGGAAGTTACTCGATTTCTTCGTTTCCGAAAGGATCGGGACCATTGTTCGAATGGAGCGACCGGTAAGAGTACATGATGTTCAAAGGCTCACAGGTTGCCTAGCGGCTTTGAGCAGGTTTATCGCTCGACTCGGCGAGAAGGCGTTACCTCTGTACCGACTCATGAAGAAGTCAGATACCTTCGAGTGGACAGACGAAGCCCAAATCGCATTCGAGGACCTCAAAGCCCTGCTTTCCACCCAACCGGTTCTTACTGCCCCACTCAGTAAAGAACCCCTTCTTCTGTACATCGCGGCTACAAATCAAGTCGTCATGACCGTTCTGACAGTCGAGCGCGAAGAAGAAGGCAAAGCGTAGAAGGTTCATCGGCCAGTATATTATGTTTCCGAAGTTCCGACTCCTTCCAAGCAGAGGTATCCCCATTATCAGAAGCTTATTTATGGGATCTACATGACTGCAAAGAAGGTGGCTCATTATTTCCAAGACCACTCGGTATCTGTCATATTTGATGCTCCGTTGTCGGAAATTCTCCACAATCGGGACGCTTCAGGCCGAGTGACAAAGTGGGCAATGGAGATGCTATAGTGTGACATCAAGTTCGAGGCCAAGAAAGCTATAAAGTCTCAAGCTCTTGCTGATTTCATAGCGGAATGACTAGAACAACAGCAACCGACCCACATCTACTCGGCTCATTGGACCATGTTCTTCGATGGGTCCAAGATGTTGAATGGCTCCGGCGCCGGCGTAGTGCTCATATCCCCAAAAGGTGATAAACTCAAGTATGTGTTGCAGATACATTTTGATTGTTCCAACAACGAAGCAGAGTACAAAACTCTCCTTTACGGGTTGCGCATGGCCACCAGACTCGGCGTCCGTCTCCTGATGGTCTATGGCGACTCAGATCTGGTGGTTAATCAAGTAATGAAGGAATGGGATGTAAGGAACCCCACCATGACTACATATACTGCAACGCAATAAGGAAGCTCGAGAAGAAGTTCGAAGGTCTGGAACATCACCATGTTCCCCGACTGAAAAACCAAGCAGCAGATGAATTGGCAAAACTTGGATCCACTCGGAGACCGGTACCGAGTGATGTCTGCCTCGAGCACTACACCTCCCCTCGGTAAAAGAAGATCCTTTTACAGAGGAACCAGTAAAACCAAAGAGCTCAATAGATCAGACTGAAGTCGAGGTCCCCGCTGTGGTCGGTTTGATCTTGGAGATTGTAGCTGTCATTCCCGAATGGACTGTGCCGTTCATTGCGTACATCATGAGGCAAGAGTTACCAGAAGAAGAAGTCCAAGCTAGGTAGATCGTTCGCAGGTCGAAGTACTTCATCATCATTGATGACCAGTTGTACAGGGAAAGTGTTTCAGGCGTCCTTCAGTGGTGTATCTCTCCTGAGGAGGGGCAGTTAATCTTGGAAGAAATTCATTCGGGAACCTGCGGCCATCATGCCTCCTCAAGAGCAATCGTCGCCAAAGCATTTAGAGTTGGTTTCTTCTGGTTACACGCGAATGAAATGGCAAAAGATATGGTCGACCGTTGCGAAGGTTGTCAGTTTTATTCAAACAAGTCCCACAAACCAACGTCTGCACTGAAGACAATTCCTCTTGCTTGGCCATTCGCCGTGTGGGGATTGGATAAAGTCAGACCATTCAGAAAAGGCCAGGGAGGATTCACTCATCTGCTGGTAGCAGTCGACAAGTTTACCAAGTGGATTGAAGCCAAGCCTAGCAAGAAGCTTCACGCCCTTACGGCCATCAAATTTATCAATGACATCATCGCCAGATACGGGGTTCCGCACAACATAATCACCGACAATGGCACAAACTTTGACTCAGACAGGTTCAAAGGTTTTTGCACAGGCCAAGGTATCCGAGTGGATTTTGCATCCGTGGCGCACCCCCAAACAAACGGGCAAGCAGAACGGGCGAATGGACTCATTCTTCAAGGGTTGAAGCCTCGACTCTTGCGAGAAGTTGGACATGCCGCCGGCGCATGGGTCACCGAGCTGCCTTCGGTGCTAGGGGGCCTCCGCACAACTCCGAAGAGATCGACAGGGCGATCCCCGTTTTTCCTCATTTATGGAGCAGAGGCAGTCCTTCCGAGTGACTTGCTTCGCAACTCTCCACGAGTCGAAGTCTTCTCCGAAGCCGAAGCAGAGCAAGCCAGGCAAGACGGAGTGGACCTTCTAGAAGAAGAGCGCGAGATGACACTGATCCGTTCAACAATTTATCAACAAGATCTCCGGCGATTTCACGCGCGGCACGTCAGGAGCCGCAAATTCCAAGCAGGCGACCTCGAACTCCGAGTGGATCAGCAGAGACCACACAAGTTGTCTCCCGCCTGGGAAGGACCGCTCATCATCTCTAAGGTGCTGAACAACGGAGCATATCGACTTTAGTACCTCGACAGGGAAATGAACGAACCGCGAGCATGGAATGGAGATCTACTGAAGCGCTTCTACACATAACCGCCAACGGAGACAATGTAAAGAACAAGTATCATTGAAGTAATACAAAGCAGATTGATTTCTCGCCGATTCAAAATTCTTCCGCGTTGGCAGACTCCGGTCTAAAAAATTAACTCCGAGTGTGCACTAAGAGTCACACTCGGGGACTTAGCTGCGACCCAGAGTCGCCTAAGTACAAACTCGCTCCGAGTGTGCACTAAGAGTCACACTCGGGGACTTAGCTGCAACCCAGAGTCGCCAAAGTACAAACTCGCTCCGAGTGTGCACTAAAAGTCACACTCGGGGACTTAGCTGCGACCCAGAGTCGCCTAAGTACAAACTCGCTCCGAGTGTGCACTAAAAGTCACACTCGGAGACTGAGCTGCGACCCAGAGTCACCTAAGTACAAACTCTCTCTGAGTGTGCACGAAGAGTCACACTCGGAGACTTAGCTGCGACCCAGAGTCGCCTAAGTAACTACTCGCTCCTAGTGTTCATGAAAAGTCACACTCGGAGACTTAGATGCGACCCAGAGTCGCCTAAGTAACAACGCGCTCCGAGTGTACACGAAAAGTCACACTCGGAGACTTAGCTGCGACCCATAGTTGCCTAAGTATGAACTCGCTCCGAGTGTGCACTAAAAGTCACACTCGGAGACTTAGCTGCGACCCAGAGTCGCCTAAGTACGAACTCGCTCTGAGTGTGCACTAAGAGTCACACTCGGAGACTTAGCTGCGACCCAGGGTCGCCTAAGTAACAACTCGCTCCGAGTGTGCGTGAAAAGTCACACTCGAAGACTTAGCTGCGACCCAGAGTCGCCTAAGTAACAACTCGCTCCGAGTATGCACGAAAAGTCACACTCGGAGACTTAACTGCGACCCAAAGTCGCCTCAGTACAAACTCGCTCCGAGTGTGCACTAAAAGTCACACTCGGAGGCTTAGCTGCGACCCAGAGTCGCCTAAGTACAAACTCACTCCGAGTGTGCACATAAAGTCACACTCAGGGACTGAGCTGCGACTCAGATTCGCTTAAGTAAAAAGCTTCCTCCGAGTGTATACTCGAGATACACTCAGAGACTTAGCAGACCCTCATTGAGGCTCATGTGGATATGAAGACAACTCACAACTACATGACTAAAAACTCGCTCCGAGTGTGCATTAAAACTCACACTCGGAGACTTAGCTGCGACCACGAGTCGCCTAAGTACAAACACACTCCGAATGTGCACGGAAAGTCACACTCGGGAACTTAGCTACGACTCAGAGTCGCCTAAGTAAAAAGCTTCCTCCGAGTGTATACTCGAGATACACTCGGAGGCTTAGCAGACCCTCATTGAGGATCATGTGGATGTGAAGACAACTCACAACTACATGAGTAACAACTCGCTCCGAGTGTGCACTAAGAGTCACACTCGGGGACTTAGCCGCGACCCAGAGTCGCCTATGTAAAAACTCACTCTGAGTGCGCACTAACAGTCACACTCGGGGACTTAGCCGCGACCCAGAGTCGCCTAAGTAAAAACTCGCTCCGAGTGTGCACCAAAAGTCATACTCGGAGACTTAGCTGCGAACCAGAGTCGCCTAAGTAAAAACCTTCCTCCGAGTGGGCACTCGAGATACACTCGGGGGCTTAGCAGACCCTCATTGAGGCTCATGTGGATGTGAAGACAACTGACAACTACATGCTCCGCATGTTTGCCATTGGCGTCACCAAGAGACGCCAAACAAAAACCACGAGCCAAAATCGTGTCAAAAAAAGGGCAAAAGATCCGATTCGAATTCAAGTTGGATCTACGATCAGTCGGCTCGGTGTGAATCAAGTTTATCCACACCGAACCACGAATGTAACGGCCAACAACAGTGGCCAAAGTTTAATACAGATTCCACTCGGCATACCAAGGTAAATGTGTGTTCACCATAAAGTTTTTTCAAGCGTCGCCGGGACTGGCACGCTCCACAAAGGTGTCGAGGTCGATTCCGTCTCCAATGCGAGTGGCAGTGTCGAGGAAGGTCTCCATGAAATATTCGAATCGAAGCTTGTTGGTGTTGGCGACCTGCAACGTCTTCAGCTTGTCTTCGCGGGCTCCCTTGCAGTGCACTCGGAACAGAGAGAGCGCCACGTCCGCACCACACCGAGCGGCAGACTTCTTCCATGCCTTCACTCTGCTTGCGACATCCTCCAGTCTAGTCATCAACCCCTCTATTTCGTTCCGGGAGTCATCTTCAGGCCACAGCTCCTTGTCGAGTCGGCTGACAACTCTTCTCAGGCGACCAATGAAAGGGCCCACCCTGTTAAGGCGAGAATGCACTTGGAACATGTCCCTGTTAGCTTCATCGCCGAGTGGAACATTCGGAATAAGCGACCGTTCAATTTCGGTTGTTTCAGCCTCAACGTCCCTACAGAAGTCTACAAAGAAAAGACAAGCAAAAAATAAGCGTGGAGTGAACTCCAAAGTCAAGAAGCACCCGGCAACACCTTACCACCAAGCAGTGCGAACATCTTCCTCGCCCAGTCGCCGATGTAGTTCTCCTGCGCTATGCACCGTGTGTTCATCACCTTCAGCTGGCCCATCCATTCGGATCTCTCCCTCTTCATTTTTTCTACTTCGGCAAGCAATGCCTTGTTGGTCTCCTGAGACTCCTCCAAAGATTTCTCTGGTTCAGCGAGAGCCTTCTTCATGCCAGCCAGGTCATTCCGAGCTACCTCCAAGTCCGCAGCAAGTTGGGTCTTCTCAGCCTTCAGAGCATTATAAGCAGATCCCATTTTCACAAGTCTTCTGTCAAAGAGACACAAAGGGAGGATCAGCCGCATTCAACAAGGAAAAAGTCTCCGCAGATATGGCAAAATAATCAAAGCTCAAAATTCTTCAGACCCCTGCCGATGGAAGCAATCGACAGTGGTCTCGGGGACTACACCTAGTGGGTTCACTGAGAGTGACCCCACTAGTATGAAGCTCGAACACGTCGGCCCTATCGAGCTCCATAGCAAACCAACAACACTATGAGATTACTATTACTCGACCCGAGTAACACTACTCTCGGGGACTACACCTAGTGGGTGCACTTGGAGTGCCCCCACTGGTACCATTCGGGCAGATCAGCTCTGATCTGTTCAGATTACGGAAAATACATATAAAGACAACTGTCGGTGCAAGCACTCGGCAGAAGTCTCGGGGACTACACCCACTGGGTTCACTCTGAGTGAACCCACTACAAAATCATCCTACTGTATCCGAGTGTATCCCTGAAACCCCCAGTGGGTACCAAGAGGTATGTAAACACTTACTAGCGCACTTACTCGGATATCGTCCCGAAGCTCCAAGCTCTTCTTGTACAGAGACACGATGGAGTCATACGCTCCCTTGGCGTCGCCCACCATCAGCTCCAACCGCACCATGGCGTCCTTGGCGGCTCCTACCTGGTCTTCCGGGAGGCGTCGGGTGTCATATTGAACAGCCGACGGGCCTGGCGTGGCAGAAGACTCCCTCGGCATCCCGAGCTCTGCTCCAGTCGGTTCCCCCATGAGGGCCACCGTCTCAGTCGGAAGCACCGTCTTAGTAGGCGGCATGTTCATGGTGGGATTGGCAGCAGATGGGATAACTCCAGGGACAGACGCCAAAGCTGGCTCCGACCTCCTTTGGTCGTCGTCGTCCAAATGGATCACCTCCGAAGGAAGCCCGACGGAACAAAATAAAATTACAGAAAAAGGTCAAGATCAAAGACAACACTCGCAAAACAGTAATACAGCTCTCGGAGTCGTGACAACGTACCTTGCTGGGACGTGGCGGCATTATCCGTGTCCATGGGATCAACATCCTGGCGCGGCAGAGAGGTGGCGGAGGTAGCAGCTCTGTTGAGTGAAATCCACTCGACGGATAAACATGAGTTCCCAAAAAGAGGAGTTCAATCAGATACCGAAGGAAGATGAAAGAGTAAAGATACTTACGCTGAGGCGACCGGAACAACGATCCTCATCCGGGGCAAGGCTTTCCGAGGTTTAGGCCCACTAGGTTTAGCCACCTTGGATGGCTGGTTCGCAGGCTCGGCAGAAGCACCCCTGGTTCTCTTCACACTCCGAGCACTAGGAGCCACGGGAGGAGTTGGCGGAGCACTCGGGGCCGCGGGAGGAGCCGACGCAGCAGCGGGGTCATGACGGCGCTTGGTTCGGTGCTCTGGTGGTGAGGGTGGCGAGCTCTCCTCTCCACTCTCCTCCTCCTCCTCTTCCATCTCCTCCTCCATCTCCCCACTGTCGGAGACGTACTCGGCGCTATCCGTGCTGCCCTCCTGGCTGCCCTCCTCTTCCTCGGCTAGATTCCCGTTCGAGACTGCGGAATGCCAGTTTGTCCACTCCTACACAAAACACAGTCGGCAATGTCAGTCAGCGAGACAAGAAAAGAAATAAAGCTGAGAAGGTTAAAAGCACTCGACAACATGTACTCACCTCATTCGGAGGAGGATTTTCGGCGTGGAAGGGCTTCACCCGTCGGGTTCCCACGGGGTTATCACACGCGCCTGTGATGCTGCGGACCCACGCACTCACAGTCTCCCCGCTCACGTCCTATGGATGAGACCAAGTGGAATCCGAAGGCCCCGTGTAATGTCACATGGCGTGGTCTCGGGCCTGCAGCGGCTGGACGCGCCGACCCAGAAAAGTCTCCAGCAGGTCCATGTCGGTGACTCCCCTCCGGACGACGGCTATCAACACGTCGACCAAAGGCTGGATCTAGGTTCTTTCTCCCTTAGAGAGCGCAAGCTTCCTGGGAGGGCCCGGACGGTCTAAACTGAAAGGTGGCAACCCACTCGAAGCATTCGGACAAGCAATGTCCTGGCAATAGAACCAGGACGATTGCCAATTCCTAACTGACTCGGATAGCTGGAGAGAGGGATAGCTACTCTTTCTTTTCTTCTGGAAGCCTAAACCCCCGCAGAGCTGGAGGATGTGTGTCTTATCATCCGACTGGCTAAGCTTTTTATCAGTTTGGGATCTAGTGCAGAAGACATACTTAAAGAGCCCCAGTGGGGAGGACATCCAATGAAGCACTCGCAGAGGGTGACAAATGCAGAAAGGTGAGCTATTGCGTTCGGAGGAAAGTGATGGAGCTGCGCCCCGAAGTAATTCATGATACCTCAGAAGAAGGGATGGGGAGGCAAGGAGAAACCTCTGGCCACATGGCTGAGCAGCAGAACGTGCACCCCCTCCTTCGGCGCCGGCTCAGTCTCGCCTTCCGGCAGCCTCCAGGACTTGTTGACGACCATGCCATGCTCCACCAGCTCCAGCACGTCGTTCTCCGTCACTGAGGAGGGGAGGAAATCCCCCTGGATCCAGCCCGCCGGCAACGCCCGCTGCTGCCGCTGAGTAGAGGCCGCCCCCTTCTTCTTCTTCTTCTTCTGTGACTCGAGTTTCCTGGTCTGCCCCTTCGTCATGGCGAGGGCGACGGATCCGCAGAGGAGGAGGGGAAGGAGGTGGCTTGAGGTGTGCAGAGAGCTGCGGGAGGAGCGATATTAATGGGAGGAGGATCAGCAGCGCAACAGGAAATCCCGCCGGGGAGGCTTTAATAGGCTTCCGACTGGGTCACTTACAGGTGGGCCCAGTATCTTATCCCCTAACCGGCCGCTGCAAGATTAGTGGAGAAGATAACGGCGCGGTAATCTAGGAGGAAAAACCTACTCGATGGCGATGTCGTCATCCTCGCTGAGCGCGCGGCAACCGAAATTTGAGGATCCTAGAAAATCACTCGGTCCCTGACGGTTCGTTTCACTGGTATATTCACTCGGATCACTGGCTGAAAGGACAAAATGGATCGAGGCAAACAACGCTAAAGTCACCTCAATACCAGTCGGTTCCAAACTCCAGACATCACTTCATCGTTCCAACCCCGATCCATTCGGGGACTAATGATGGGGTTATAGTCCCAGGGTAGGGTCATAGGTCTGCCCTATAGATCCTACCCAAGGACTACCCTTCATACAAGACAAGGCCCTTAGACAGTTCCGACTGAACTAAGGACGCCCCCATCATCCAGTCGGCGACGATCCACTCGGTGCATATCTAACATACCAACTGGAATCCATTCTGTACATCGTAACCCCCCAGGAGGGCAACGGTCATACGTTTTCATACACCACTATTAGCATTTAAAGCTTACGTTACCTGTAACGTAAGCATTTACTCGCCACTATTCCACCCCTGTCCACCGGGCCATTATGAAGGGCAGCGCACTCTATATAAGCCGCCGTTCCCCACCGGTGCAAGGGTTCGCACTTGCTCTAATCCTATAATCCACTCGACACAAAGCTCCCAAGAGCGCTGAGACGTAGGGATTTTACCTCCACCATAGAGGGGCTTGAACTCATACATCCTCGTCGTAGCTAAGGCTCGACCCATCCATTCGTACCCCATACTTCTACTGTCAGACTTATACCCATGACACAGTGGATTGCGAGAGAAGAGGCCTCAGGATGCCCCGTGACCTTCGGAGCACGCGGCGCTGATCCGCCTCCCTGGCCACCAAACGAAAACCTGAAGAACAAGGGTTCACAAGATAAGCGCATAAAGGGAGGATGAGGGGGAACACAAGTGCTGATTCGTCAATGGCCATCCACTTCTTCCTCGCCGGAGGCCCTCGCACCGGGGGGCGGCCGCCCTCGGGCAACCTCCTCTTCCAGCCGGCACGGGTGACCCAGCGGGGGGACTCGGCGGCCCTCGAGCGAGGCTGAGAAGTGGGGGCAGCGCTTTCCAGCGTCGACCGATCACCACCACCAACCCCGGCTTGACGCGAAGCTAGAGCCGGGAGGACGGGCGGCGACACAACCAGGGTCTTTGGGGGGCCGAACCCCGGGTGGTGCGGGCTCCGGGGAACACATTTCCCCCGCAGGAAGGAGCCCCCATTCATCAAAGAGCGACATCTCCACGACAAGAGCTCCCGGGGGCTTGAAGCTGTACATCGGCAGGCCGTTCGGGGGAAGCTCTTCAGGATTGCCGCCGGTCAGTCGGCGAAGCAGCTCACGCAAGACATGAGGGGAAAAGGGGACGACTTGGGTCCTCATCGAGTCGCTTGGCACTGTGTAGGCCCACATGGGGCGGGAGTGGCGCTAGAAGGGAGCTATCCATCGACAGATAAACTCGCGCACCACCATCGCCATCGTCACCCCCGCATGCCTCAACTTTTCTAGCCGGATCAAGACCTGCGCGAGCCGGGGGTCACTAAGGTCTATGCGCTCCCACCCCCAGTTCGGTGTCACGGGGGTCGGCGGAGGTTGGAACCAAGCCCCGGCCTCGGCAGCCTCAACCTGCACCCACTGCCACCGGAACCCTTCCGCTTCGGGGAAGAGCTCAACGTATAGGACCTTGGGGGTTGTTGAATCGACAGTTCTCAAGGACGTGCACCCATAGCACTGCACCTCGGAGGTCAACTCAAGAGAGAACAAATGGCAGAGCAATGCCACGGAAGGAGTAACGCCAACAAAAGCCTCACACAAGAACTCTAATGGAGAGAGGAGGACCAAATAACGGGGGTCAAGGTGGAGCGCATGGTTCAGGAAATCCGAAAGCACTGCATTTATGAAGCCCGAGAATGGCAGCAGTACACCAGAAATGAGGGTGTGGAAATGGAGAGGAACCACGGGGGACACCCTCTCCCTCTGAGGCCACGAGCTCGGCCAGATTTGGTTGCCCCCCACTCAATCAGTTGGCAGAAACTACCAGCTGAACCATCTTCAACCCCACGAGGTTCACCACCGTCGATCGTTCCAGCATGGGCCAGCGCGGTTCCGGGACGGTCGGGCTCCACGATCCTCCACGTTTCCCCCCTTTCCGAGGCATGACGTAGAGAACAAGGCAACAATGACATGACGTGCGTGGGTCAGAGGAAGAACTAGCGGATGGATCGACAGAAGGAAGAGCCAGCGGCGGAATGGATAGGGGGCGGAGACGGTTGGCACACGCATATTAGGAGATGTTGCATGGAGAGGACGAGCTCGTCGTTTCAAAGTCCCGACCCGTAGGTGTTTAGGGCCCACGACGCTTCGGTCCACCCTGAAGATTCCGCAAAGAAGCTAACCCAAGCGCGCCTTGGGCCCGGGGGCTACTGTCGGCATTCTGGGAATGGGGGTACCCAGACCTGCGTACGTGCGGCCCACGAACGACCCACTTCACCAACCCAAGATCAACTGGTGCGACGTCACCCGCGAAGGCCCTCGTGAGAGGCCAAGCCTCGCGCCGTGGAGCAGCATCAGGACCCGCTGGGGACCTCCTTAGGACCCCTCCGGAGCGGTGGACATTCCGAGGCAAGGTCAGGCCTCAGGAGTCAAGGGTGACGTGAGGAAAGGACAGGCGAGCAGCAGATGGTAGGATGAGGTAGTTTCCCATTTAGTGCAAAGGAGGTGGGAGCGTACGAGGGTTCCAAAGGCATCTTAGAAAGGTTTCCCTTCTGGTGCAACGAAGCCGCCGTCGCCCGCTAGTAGGGGAAACGTCATCCTCTGGCCCATCCATGCACGCACGCAAGTACTTTGCACGTGAAGACGACCTTTGGGCAGGGGCGCATGTTCCCCTGCCCCCCTTTAAAATTGGCCGCTGTGGGATCTCTGCCCGCTTGTCGGGGAAAACCAACACCTATGGGAAACTCGAGGAGTCCCTTGATCGTTTGGCGGGGAGAGAGAGGTATGGCATCAAGAGAGGAACTAGCTATCAACACCGGCAAGGTCCTTTTTACCAAGGTTCGGGCTGATTAACGCGTAAAACCCTACTCCTTCTTAGTTTATATTGTGTGCTTACTATAGGGTGGTTTGGCTACAGTAACTTGGTAGGTCATTAGGGAGTCTCTGATCCCCAAAAAGTTCAACCCTAAGAATGAGCTTTGATCCTCCTTTTATAGGCAAAGGGGTCACCAACAGTGTGCTCACGGGATGCACAGTGAACATTGTTCACCGCTCTACTTCGTCGGTGGTGTCAGGGGCACTAAATGCCTTGTGTGACCCCTGGCCTACCGCAAGATGGTTGCGACATGTACCCAGGTGAATGACACCTGGGCCTTTTGATGGCACACGAGCGATGTGCTGGAGCGGTCGGATTGTGGTAGAAACTGGTGGGGACACCTGGCGAGTGAACAGGGGCTTGCTGGCTTGGAGCCTCCATCGAGTGACTTCGTCACCTTCTCGGCAAGGAGGGCTTGCCGGGAGCCTTGATGACTTTCCCGGCAAGGAAGGCTTGCCGGGGGGGGGGGGGGCCTCACCAGTCTGTGCGAGCCTTCCCGGCAAGGGAAACTTGCCGTGGTCTTGCTACTCTTCCGGTAGTCTTCCGGGAGAAGCGTACGTGCGAGGGCCTTGGGAACCTTCCCGGCAAGGATGACTTGCCGGGGCCTTGCATCTGGACTCGGCGGGTCTTGGACTGCCTTTCTTCTGCTCTTCCCTTGTGCTCTACCCTTGTGCTCCATGCCCCTCAAAGTGAGGGAAGGGCGTGGCCTCGGCGGGTCTTGGACTGCATTTCTGCTGCTCTTCCCGGTACACTGCCATCATAGGCGTCGCTGATGCCCGTGCACAAGTCTGGGGCACATGGGACCCCAGTCATTAGTGCAGCGACAGGAGCCCCCGGGCCTGGTCCACGCACGCGTGCGGGGTGTTGCTGGGCTAGGCCCAAAGTAGTGCATGGCCTTCCTCGGCAGGGGACTCTATAGCTTTGGAGCCGTTGCGGGCGGCCCTTCCTCACGTCACGCATCAAACGCGCGAGGTGGAGAAGTGCGCACACAGTAGCCTCCCCACCTCCCGACGTGTTACTGCCACGCATGTAGCATACGCAGTAAAGGTCAGGCAAGTGGCGTTCGTGGCCATAATGGTCGTAGTCGTGGCAGGGCCCGCCCCCGCATGCATTGGTGCAGCAGGGCGGTTCCCTATTCACCCGTGATCATGGGTAATTGGGCGAGAGGGGCGGCGATTTCTAGAGTGGGGGGAGCTCGCCCCCAGCGCCTCGCCCTATAAATTAGGGAGTTTGCTAGGGGGTTTTGCTCATCCATCAGATCCTGGAACATCCACCACCCGTAGCTTGCATCTGTAGAATCTTTTCTAGCTCCAGGTGGCGCTCACCCCTAACCATGGCTAGGGGACGAGGGAGGCCAACATCGACCGTCAGGGAGGCAAGTGGATCCCACTCGGATGATGCCACACCTTCAGGGGTGCAGCTACGGAGGGCGACACGAGCGTCCGTGGTGGCGGAGGGGCGAGGAGCCGCGTTCTCCGTGGAGGCCGTGTCCGGGGGAGGCGGAGTGCTACTCCAGCACCTCTGTCTTCTACCGTGCTTGGCGGGCAATCGGACGGATGGCGCTGGAGTTCATCGTGGAGCTGCACGGCGTCCCACGGGGCCATTTGCATCTCCCACGCCCTTTTGCTAGGGCGATGTAGGCCGCCAAGCCCCCTGTCTTGTGGTTGCAGGCATACAGTTTCTCCCACGACGCTATGCAAGTGCACGCGGATTACCCGAAGCGCCGCTCCATGTTGCTCGAGCGGGGCTGGAAATCCTTCGCTCTACGTTTGTCTACCCTCAACAAGTTTCAATCATCATACTTTTTTTATGTGTGAAGCCATCACTTCCCATAAGATCATTACATGATCTTTCATGCTTTTGTTCTTTTCTCACTCTTTTGATCGTGGAAAGAGGCAAAGCCCTTCAACTAAGACACTCTTTATTATATGGCTCACGAGCTCAGATACATCGGGGGTGACACAAAGCAAAACTCAAGACTAAACACTAAGACTTTTATGCTAGTAGAGAAAAAAGAAAACTGAAAAGGAAAACTAAAACAAAGTTAAAGGCAAAAGATGTGATGGTGATTCGATACCGGGGCAACTCCCCCAAGCTTGGTACAAGCCAAGGGGATTGCCCAAACCCATGCTCAGTTGTCTTCCTTTGGAGGTGATGGTGGTGGATTTGTTGCAACACGGGCTTGATCCTCCATCTTCCAAGGCATAGGTGCTCCATCATTGAAAGATGAACGAGTCTTCGGAATCCTCAAATCTGTAGCCAACCGTATTGATTTAAATCTATACTCATACTCACAGTTTTGGTTTTGCAGGTCATAGATCTGGGCCTGGAGTTGATCAATCCTGTCATAGAGCCTGGAGAGGTGCTTCCCAATGTCATTGGCATCAATCCTGTGCTTGTTGGTGAACTCTATGATCATCATGTGGTTGGCGTTGAGTCCACGCTCCACCATCCCTTGGCACTTGAATACTTGTTGCTCCATTGCTTCGAGCCTCGTCTCCATGCTTCCAGTCTTCTTGGGCCCCTCAACATCACGGATGTGCAACATCCCCTCACGCATCTCGATAGATTGAGGGTGTGGCAGCACTCCCGTGAGGTAGGGATTGATCACCTTCTCGAAGATCTTGTCCTTCGGAACTTTTGGGGACGTCATAACGATCTAGATCTGCAACACAAACAGGTTCGAAACGAAACCAGACGAAATCTGCGTCATATAGGGGTCAGACCTCTCGGGAGAATGTATAATGATTTTTTCCAGACCAAAAGGAGTAGCCCGAACGAAAACGGAGTCTGGGAGGCGCACGAGGTGGCCACAAGCCCCCCAGGCGCGGTGAGGGGGTGGGCCCGCGCCTGGCAGGCTTGTCGCCTCCTCGCGCGCTTTCCGGACTACTTCCAATTTTGGTATTTTTTCAAATATTCCAAAACGGAGAAAATTTCCTACTGGAAAAGTTTTGGAGTATGTTTTCTTACCGAATCACATATCTCTTCGTTTTCGGAGTCTGAAACAGGCTGATAAATATCCCTTAGGTATTCTTTCGGAGTTATGGTATTGATAATATTGCTCTCAACATTTATGGGAGTACCTGAGATATAATGCTTGATTATCTGCCCATTTACAAGTCTCGGACAATTACCTTCCGTGTTGTTGATTTTGATAGCACCGGAACGATATACTTCCTCAACAACATAGGGACCTTCCCATTTAGAGAGAAGTTTGCCTGCAAAGAATCTTAAATGAGAGTTGTATAGCAAGACATAATCACCTACATTGAACTCACGCTTTTGTATCCTCTAATCATGCCACCTCTTAACCTTTTCTTTGAACAACTTGGCATTCTCATATGCCTGAGTTCTCCATTCATCAAGCGATCTAATGTCAAATAACCTCTTCTCACCAGCAAGCTTGAAATCAAAGTTGAGCTCTTTGATTGCCCAATAGGCTTTATGCTCTAGCTGAAGAGGTAAATGACATGCTTTTCCGTACACCATTTTGTACGGAGACATGCCCATGGGATTCTTATAGGTAGTTCTGTAAGACCATAGTGCATCATCGAGCTTATTAGACCAATTTTTTCTAGACCTGTTGACAGTCTTTTGCAGAATTAGTTTAATCTCTATGTTGCTTAGCTCTACTTGACCACTGGACTGAGGGTGATAGGGAGACGCAATTTTATGGTTGACTTCGTACTTAGAAAGTGTTTTACGGAAAGCGCCATGAATGAAATGTGAACCACCATCGGTCATTAGATATCTAGGGACTCCAAATCTAGGGAAAATAATTTCTTTAAGCATCCTGATAGAGGTGTTGTGATCAGCACTACTAGTGGTAATAACTTCTAACCATTTAGTGACATAATCAATAGCAACTAGGATATGAGTATACCCGTTGGATTTTGGAAAAGGTCCCATATAATCAAAGCCCCAGACATCAAATGGTTTAATGACAAGTGAATGGGTCATAGACATTTCCTGACGTTTATTGATATTACCTATTCTTTGACATTCGTCACAAGATAAGACAAACTTACGGGCATCTTTGAAGAGAGTGGGCCAATAGAAACCTGATTACAATACCTTGTGAGCAGTTCTATCTCCCGCATGGTGTCCTCCGTAGGCCTCGGAGTGACACTTCTGTAGGATCTGTCCCTGTTCATGTTCAGGTACACAACGTCTAATAACACCATCTACTCCTTCCTTATAAAGGTGAGGATCATCCCAGAAGTAGTGTCTCAAGTCAAAGAAGGATTTCTTCTTTTGCTGGTACGTGAAACTAGGTGGTATATATTTTTCAACTATATAGTTTGCATAATCAACATACCACGGTGCACTACGTGAAGCATTGATGACATTCCATTGCTCATCGGGAAAGCTATCATCAATAGGTTGTGGGTCATCAAGAACGTTCTCCAACCTAGACAAGTTATATGCTACTGGGTTATCAGCACCCTTTCTGTCAACAACATGCAAATCACATTCTTGTAGCAAGAGAACCCATTGGATAAGTCTAGGTTTAGCGTCTTTCTTCTCCATGAGGTACTTAATAGCAGCGTGATCAGTGTGAATAGTGACTTTGGAATCAACTATGTAAGACCTAAACTTTTCACATGCAAACACGACTACTAAAAATTCCTTCTCTGTAGTAGCATAGTTTCTTTGGGTACTATCTAGAGTTTTACGAGCATAGTAAATAACATTCAACTTCTTATCAACTCTTTGCCCTAGGACAACACCAACAGCATAATCACTAGAATCACACATGATTTCAAAAGGTAAGTTCCAATCAGGTGGTTGAACAATAGGTGCAGTTATCAAAGCCCTCTTAAGTATTTCGAAGGCTTCCTCACAATCATCGTCAAAAACAAAAGGAATATCCTTTTGCAAGAGATTGGTAAGAGGCCTAGAAATCTTAGAGAAATCTTTAATGAACCTTATATAGAAACCAGCATGACCAAGGAAACTTCTGATACCTTTGATATCTGTGGGTTATGGCATTTTCTCCATTGCATCAACCTTAGCCTTATCGAGTTCAATACCTCTTTCAGAAATTTTATGTCCTAAGACGATGCCTTCATGAACCATAAAGTGGCACTTCTCTCAATTCAAGACAAGATTGGTTTCTTTACATATCTGCAAGACTCGATCAAGGTTGTTGAGGCAATCATCAAAGGAAGACCCGTAAACGAAGAAGTCATCCATGAAAACCTCGACAATCTTTTCACAAAAGTCAGAGAATATACCCATCATACATCTTTGAAAGTTAGCAGGTGCATTGCATAAGCTAAAAGGCATACGTCTATAAGCAAAGGTACCGAAAGGACAGGTGAAAGTGGTTTTCTCCTGATCAGATTGTGCAACTGATATTTGGGAGAAACCAGAATAACCGTCTAGAAAGCAGAAGTGTGTGTGTTTAGATAGTCTTTCTAGCATTTGGTCGATAAAAGGAAAAGGGTAATGATCTTTCCTAGTGGCTTTATTCAATTTCCTAAAATCGATCACCATCATATAGCCAGTAATAATCCTCTGTGGGATCAATTCATCCTTATCATTAGGGGCAACGATAATGCCTCCCTTCTTAGGGACGCAATGCACCGGACTCACCCAATCGCTATGAGCAACAGGATAGATAATACCTGCTTCCACGAGCTTTAGTATTTCTTTCTTACTACTTCTTTCATCTTAGGATTCAATCTCCTTTGATGATCAGCAACTGGTTTGAATTCAGGATTAGTTTTGATCTTGTGCTGACATAGAGTGGGACTAATGCCCTTAAGATCATCAAGAGTATATCCAATAGCAGCACGGTGCCTCCTCAGAGTTTTTAGTAACTTCTTTTCTTCATGCTCTAAGAGGCTAGCACTAATAATAACAGGATATATCTCTTTTTCATCAAGATAAGCACACTTAAGAGTATCTGGCAACTGTTTAAGCTCCAACAAAGGATCACCCTTTGGTGGGGGTGGATCCCCAAGCAGTTGAACAGGCAAGTTATTCTTAAGGATAGGATATTGTTCTAAGACAACTCTATCTATCTCATCCCTTTCATCCATATGCATATCATTTTCATGCTCAAGCAAGTATTGCTCTAATGGATCAGTAGGAGGCACAACAATAGAAGCTAAGTCAATAGTTTCATCCTTACTAGGAAAATCCTTTTCATGAGGTTGTCTAAGAAACTTGGAGAAATTGCACGCATGTGACACACCTTCAAAGCCAACAGTGACAATTTGCTTCTCACAATCAATATGAGCATTGATAGTATTGAGAAAAGGTCTACCAAATATGATGTGACAGAAGCTATCTTGTGCGGTAGCAAGAATGAGGAAATCAGTAGGATACTTCGTTTTACCACACAAGACTTCAACATCCCTAACAATTCCCACAGGGCAGATAGTATCTCTATTGGCAAGCTGAATAGTGACATCAATAGGCTCTATCTCAACAGGTGCAATCTCGTCTTTGATTTCATCATATAAGGATTGAGGTATTGCACTAACACTAGCACCCATGTCATATAAACCATGATAACAATGATCTCCTATCGTAACAGAAACAACAGGCATGCCGAGCATAGAAGTTCTGAATGATAATTTCTCTCAAGAGCTCATGGTTGGGGCATGAATATACCAATGATTTAAGCCTCCCCAAGATTGAGCAATGCTTTCTCTGTCACGAGGCAAAAAATTATAAATATAATTCCGATCACGATGTACTAAATGCACATGATAAAACTTTTGATGAACTTCCAATTTCAACCGATTGTAGTCCCATGATCCAGTATCATCACATAGCCTATACCATGTCAACATCTTATCCTTCAAAGATAAAGGAAATACCTTCTTCTTGACCTCATCCTCGGACAAACCTGCAAGCTTAAATAAACAACAAACTTCATCTACATTGATTAGATGCAAGTATGGATGTGATGTTCCATCTCGTGTAAAAGGATTAGCCAGCAGTTTCTCCAGCATACCCGAAGGAAATTGAAAGCAAATATTTTCAATAGGTGCAGCAGGTTGAGGAGCAACTCTTTGTGCTTCCTTTCGAGGTGAAGATACCCCGAACAAGCCCCTCAAAGGATTAGTATCCATAGTGACAAGTGACAATAAATTTCAGCACACTATATGAATGTTTTCTTGCCAATTTCCACTTACCAAAGGCAGTTCACTCCCCGGCAACGGCGCCAGAAAAGAGTATTGATGACCCACAAGTATAGGGGATCAATCATAGTCCTTCCGATAAGTAAGAGTGTCGAACCCAACGAGGAGCAGAAGGATTTGACAAGTGGTTTTTAGCAAGGTAAAATCTGCAAGCACTGAAATTGTCGGTAACAAGTGATTGTGTGGTGAGATGAGTCGTAGCAAGAAACAAGTAACAAAAGTAACAATGGTGCAGCAAAGTGGCCCAATCCCTTTTGTAGCAAGGGACAAGCCTGGACAAAGTCTTATAGGATGAAAAACGCTCCCGTGGACACACGGGAATTTCTGTGATGCTAGTTTTCATCATGTTCATATGATTCGCGTTCATTACTTTGATAGTTTGATATGTGGGTGGACCGGCGCTTGGGTACTGCTCTTACTTGGACAAGCATCCCACTTATGATTAACCCCTATCGCAAGCATCCACAACTACAAAAGAAGAATTAAGACAAAGTCTAACCATAGCATTAAACTAGTGGATCCAAATCAGCCCCTTACGAAGCAACGCGTAAACTAGGGTTTAAGCTTCTGTCACTCTAGCAACCCATCATCTACTTACTACTTCCCAATGCATTCCTCTAGTCCCAAATAATGGTGAAGTGTTATGTAGTCGACGTTCACATAACACCACTAGAGGAAAAACAACATACAACACATCAAAATATCGAACGAATACCAAATTCACATGACTACTTATAGCATGACTTATCCCATGTCCTCAGGAACAAAAGTAGCTACTCACAGAGCATAATCATATTCATGACCAGAGAGGTAATGAGTAGCATCAAGGATCCGAACATAAACTCTTCCACCAAGTAATCCAACTAGCATCAACTGCAAAGAGTAATTAACACTACTAGCAACCTTACAACTACCAATCGGAGTCGCGAGATGGAGATTGGTTACAACATATGAACTAGGGTTTGGAGATGAGATGGTGCTGATGAAGATGTTCATGGTGATGAGTCCCCTCCGATGAGAGGAGTGTTGGTGAAGACGATGGCACGATGTCCCCCTCCGGGAGGGAAGTTTCCCCGGCAGGATCGTCCTGCCGGAGCTCTAGATTGGTCCTTCCCAAGTTCCGCCTCGTGGCGGTCGCGAATCCACAAAAAGGCTTCCTCCTGATTTTTTCCTGGATGAAACCCTTCATATAGGAGAAGAGGGGGGCCAGTGGGCCAGCAGGGTGCCCACAAGCCCCACTAGGCGCGACCAGGGGGGTGGCCGCGCCTAGCAGGCTTGTGGCCACGTGCTGGCGCCACTCTAGCGCTTCTTCGGCCCAGTATTTTTTATAAATCCAGCAAAAAATCCTCGTTGATTTTTGCGGCGTTTGGAGTTGCGCAGAATAGGTATCTCAACTTTGCTCCTTTTTCAGGCCAGAATTCCAGCTGCCGGCATTCTCCTTCTTCATGTAAACCTTGCAAAGTAAGAGAGAAAAGGCATAAGTATTGTACCATGAAGTGAAATAACAACCCAAGAAGCGATAAATATCAACATGAAAACATGATGCAAAATGGACGTATCAACCATGGACTCACATTAGTCATAAAGAACTCACATACTTAATGCGAAAGTTTTTATTAGTAATGGAAGCAAAGTGCTAATTGCATACTCCTAGGGGAAGGGTTGCTAGGTGTTAACCATCGCGCGATCCCGACCGCAACACAAAGGATGATTATCAATAGATCAATTATGCTCCGACTTCCTAACATAGCGGTTCACCATACGTGCATGTTAAGGGAATAACTAACTTCAACACAAGTATTTCTAGATTCGCAACACCCTACTAACATAACTATTAATATCATCAAATCCATGTCTCAAAACTAATTGAGAGGAATCAAACTTCTCTTTCTAATCAATGCACAAGAAGATGGAAGTTTCATTGTATCCTCTTTGGGTGCCTATCACCTTTCGGACTACTTCCATAGCACAAGCCAACTACCAAGTTACTCAAAGAGATCACTCTCAAAAAGATATAAGTGAAGATCGAGAGTTCTTATTTCTCCAAAACATGACACCGCCGTTCTCTAAAAGATCTAAGTGAAGCACATGTGAGCTAAACTGCCTAACTCAAAAGATATAAGCGAAGCTCAAAGAGTATTCCAGCAAATTCACGATGAGTGCATGTATCTCTCAAAAGGTGTGCAGCAAGGATGATTGTGACACAACAAAAAGAAAAGACTCCTACGATACAAGACGCTCCAAGCAAAACACATATCATGTGGTGAATAAAAATATAGCTCCGAGTAATGTTACCAATGGACTGAAGACGAAAGAGGGGATGCAATCCCGGGGAACACCCAAGCTTAGGCTTTTTGGTGTCCTTGAATTTGGCTTGGGATGCCTTGGGCATCCCCACTGTTGAGCTCTTTCCACTCTTTATCCCTTTTTCCATGAGAACATCACCCCAAACTTGGAAGCTTCAGAACACAAAACTTAAACAGAAACTCATGAAATCATTAGCACAAGAAAACAAACTACCACCTCTTGAGGTACTGTAGCAAACTTGATTTCTATTTTTATTTCTGTTAGATTACAGTATTCTCACTTTTCCATGGCTAGTACCCCCCAATACTATCCATAGTTTCATCAAAACAAGCAACCAACACAAGAAAAACAGAATTTGTCAAAAACAGAGCACTCTGTAGCAATCTGTATACTTCGTATACTTCTGGTATCTCGGAAATTCTGAAAACTTACGACAGTTTGGGAAATTCGCATATCAACCAGCAGCAAGAATAATCAACTCAAAATCTCTTTATGGATAAAAATGAAAAATAATTTCATGAGCGAAAAGTTTCTGTCTTTTTCCAGCAGGACAAAACAACCATCACCAAAGTAGTCATAAAGGTTTTACTTGGCACAAACAAAAAAAGAAACACAAAAGACACAATCATAACAGAATTATGATGGTGTGGACGCAACAAAACAGAAAGCAAAAAGATAAATTCATTGGGTTGCCTGCCAACAAGCGCTATTGTTTAACGCCCTTAGCTAGGCATAATGTGATAGAATCACGTATCGTCGTCTTTGGTGCTCAAACCATAAGTAGCCCTCATCATGGATTCGTAAGGCAATCTTACTTTATTTCTAGGAAAATGCTCCATGCCCTTCTTTAAAGGAAATTGAAATCTAATATTCCCTTCCTTCATATCGATGATAGCACAAATAGTCCTTAGGAAAGGTCTACCGAGAATGATAGGACATGTAGGATTGCAATCCATATCAAGGACAATGAAATCCACGGGTACATAGTTCCTATTTGCTATAATAATAACATCATCGATCCTTCCCATGGGTTTCTTAACATTAGAATCCGCAAGATGCAAATTAAGAGAGCACTCCTCAATCTCATTAAAGCCTAGAACATCACATAAAGACTTTGGAATCGCGGAAACACTAGCACCCAAATCACACAAAGCATTGCATTCATAGTTTTTGATCTTGATTTTGATAGTAGGTTCCCACTCATCATGAAGCTTTCTAGGAATAGAAACTTCCAACTCAAGTTTCTATTCAAGAGATTTTATCAAAGCATTGACGATATGACCGGTAAAGGCCTTATTTTGGCTATAAGCATGTGGAGAGTTTAGCATGGATTGCATCAAGGAAATGCATTCAATCAAAGAGCAACTATCATAATTGAATTCCTTGAAATCCAAAGTAGTAGTTTCATTACTACTCAAAGTTTTGATATCCTCTACTCCACTTTCAATGCTTTTAGCATCAAGATAGATAGACTCCAAATCATTGGGGGCGTTTTTCAACCAAGGTGGATTCATATCTAGCCCCATCATCATAAGGTTTGACACTAGAAAACAAGGATTCAATGGGAGTCACACCAACAACTTTAAGATCTTCGTGATTCTGATCACAAGAACACGCCTTTTCAAGCCATTCATGTCTAGCACGAATTTGGGCGGTTCTTTCTTTACTCTCATTCATGAAAACACGCATAGCTTTCAAAGTTTCATCCATATTGATCTTGGGAGGAGCACATCTAACTTTCAAAGCATCAATATCAATAGACATTCTATCAACGGTCCTAGCAAAATCATCAATTTTGAGTAGTTTTTCTTTGATTGACGCATTGAAAATCTTTTGCGAGTTGATAAACTCTTTTATATTACTCTCTAGATGAGAGGGTAGTTTATTGTAATTTCCATGAGTATTGTTGTAGGAGTTGTCAAAGTTATTAGAGGGATTACTAGGTAAGGGCCTAGAAATACAGTTTCCTCTTAAAGAATTGTTGTTGCCAAAATTCCTATCAACAAAATTAACGTCCAAGCTTTTGTTTCTACTCTCAATCAAGGAAGACAAGGGCATATCATTTGGATCTAAAGGAGCAATTTTACTAGCAAAAAATTTCATTGACTCATCCATCTTAGCACTCAACGAGTTAATTTCTTCTATAGTGTGTACCTTTTTACTAGTAGGTGACCTTTTCAGTGTGCCACTGAGAATAGTTTGTCATGATATTGTCTAGGAGTTTTGTGGCTTCTCCTAATGTGATTTACATGAATGTTCCACCGAAGGCAGAGTCTAAGATATTTGTAGAAGCGAAATTCAAACCAGCGTAGAAGATTTGTATAATCATCCAAAGACTCAAGCCATGAGCAGGACAATTTCTAATAATAATTTCATTCTCTCCCAAGATTGTACAACATGTTCGTGATCAAGTTGCTTAAAATTCATGATATCATTACAGAGAGAGATAATCTTAGCCTGCGGAAAATACTTGGATATATAAGAATCTCTGCACTTGTTCCAAGAATCAATACTATTTTTGGGCAAAGATGAAAACCAGTTTTTGCTTGATCTCGCAAAGAGAACGGAAATAGCTTCAATTTAATCACATCATTATCCACATCTTTCTTCTTTTGCATATCGCAAAGCTGAATGAACGTATTAAGATGGGATGCGGCATCTTCACTAGGAAGGCCGGAGAATTGCTCTTTCATAACCAGATTCCGCAAATTAGCATTGAGTTTGTATGATTCCGCACTAGTGGTGGGAGCAATCGGAGTACTAATAAAATCATTATTATTAGTATTCGAGCAGTCACAAAGTTTGGTGTTTTCAGTCATGGTGACTTCAGCAAGCAGACAAGCACACAAGCGAACAGAAAGCAAGCAAAAAAAAGGGCGAACAAAAAAGGCAAATATTTTTGTAAATTTTTGTTTTTTAGAAGTGGGGGAGAGGAAAACGAGAGGCAAAAAAGTAAATGCAAGAGATGAGTTTGCGAACTTACTTGGATAAGCTTCACTTAGAATAATCCCTGGTGCCACAAATTGACACGTTGACGGGAGACTATTCTTGACTTGATCCTCCCCGGCAATGGCGCCAGAAATTCTTCTTGCTACCTCTTGAGCTTGTGTTGGTTTTTCCCTTGAAGAGGAAAGGGTGATGCAGCACAGTAGCAGTAAGTATTTCCCTGAGTTTTGAGAACCAAGGTATCAATCTAGTAGGAGAATCAAGCCAAGTGTCCAGAATACCTACGCAAACACAAACAAGCTTGCACCCAACGCTATAAAGGGGTTGTCAATCCCTTCAAGATTGATTGCAAAGTGAGATCTGAAGGCGGAAAGTGCAACGAAGTAAAAGTGTAAGGCTGAAAATATGATGTGAAGTAGACCCGGGGGCCATAGTGTTCACTAGAGGCTTCTCTCAAAATAGCAAATATTACGGTGGGTGAATGAATTACTGTCGAGCAATTGATAGAACCGCGCAAAGTCATGACGATATCTATGGCAATGATCATACATATAGGCATCGCGTCCGAGACAAGTAGACTCATACTGTCTTCATCTACTACTATTACTCAACACATCGACCGCTATCCAGCATGCATCTGGTGTATTGAGTTCATGATGAACAGAGTGACGCCTTAAGCAAGATGACATGATGTAGAGGGATAAATTCATGTAATAGATATAAACCCCCATCTTTTTACCCTTGATGGCAACAACATGCTGCGTGCCTCGCTACCCTTTTTGTCACTGGGTGAGGTCACCACACGGTATGAACCCAAAACCAAGCATTTCTCCCATTGCAAGAATCAAAGATCAAGTTGGCCACAAAAAAACCACAACTCGAAGAGAACTACAAGGATATGAAATCATGCATATAAGAGATCAGAAGAAACTCAAATAAGATTCATAGATTATCTGATCATAAATCCACAATTCATCGGATCTCGACAAATACCGCAAAAGAAGAGTATATCAGATAGATCTCCATGAAGATCATGGAGAACTTTGTATTGAAGATCCAAGAGAGAGAAGAATCCATCTAGCTACTAGCTATGCACCCGAAGGTCTATGGTGAACTACTCACGCATCATCGGAGAGGCAATGGTGTTGATGAACAAGCCCTCCGTATCCGAATCCCGCCTCCGGTAGAGCACCAGAACGTGGTTTTCTATTTTTTGGGGATTTATAAGCGGAAGTAGGGAAGACAAGCCACAGGGGGCCAACAAGCCTGCTAGGCGGGCGCCCCCCCTGGACGCGCCTAGGGGGCTTGTGGCCTCCCCTAGTGGCCTCTGCCTTGGTTCTCATGCCCCGTGCCTATCTTCTATTCCGGAAAAAATCTTTTTGGAAGTTTTATTCCGTTGGGACTCCGTTTAATATTCTCCTATGAAAAGGGTCAAAACACGGAAAAAAAAGGAACTGGCACTTGGCACCGAGTTAATAAGTTAGTCCCAAAAAATATGTAAAAGGCATACAAAACATCCAAAGTTAGACAAGATAATAGCATGGAACCATAAAAAATTATAGATACGTTGGAGACGTATCAACCGTCACTACAGCATGAGGCCAGAGCGCGACCCCACAGATAGCCCTAACGCGAACCGGTATGAACAACTCCATGGGGGTGATCCGAGGGGGTAGCTTAGCGAGGTCGCCCAGCGCGGGTGCACTCGCGGGGTGCACCTGCTGGTTGGGAGCTGTCCCACACAGACGTCTGGGTGTGGGGACTGGGGACCTCTCGCCTTGGATAGGGTGGAAGCACCCTCATGTCTAGGTCGAGGGGCCCCAGCCTGGGGACTGAGAGTGGAACATACGCCCATGTTCCCGGGCCAGATGATCCCAACCTGGGGGATGAAGGTGGAATACCCGCCGCCGCCTCTAGGGTGCGCGACGCCCACTTTGGGCGGAGGGTGGAATACACACCCATGTCACCGGTACAGTCTTCGTTCGGTTACCAACAAGTGTTCTATTACCCGTCGATGCCCTTAGGCTAGGCTAGGCCGGCCTTGGGGCCCAGCGAGGTGCGCTGGTGCATTGCCCCGCGGATTCAGCACCCACCACGTGGGCGAGTGTTCCGGTCGATGGGCCCGGGGCGCTCCCCCTCGCTCGAGGAATCGCTCAGGGCGGGCCATGCCACGCCGCTACAAGCCAGGGGACCACGAGCGGGGCGCACACCCATGGGGACCGCATCCCCGGGCCCTGCATCAACCCTTAACACCTCGGCGCCGCCCCCGCGACGCCCCGACGCCACCTCTGCATCGACCCTACATCGTCCTTCAATTCTTCCAGAACCTACTTCATCCCATGACAGTCTCACGTAATAACGAGCTGAGGTTGTATAAGCCCAGGGCCCCCCAAGGACGCGGAAGGGGTCCACACCATGCCTAGTGGAAAACACGGAGGAATCAACACAGTGCCCCAATGACTTCCGGAATTAGGCGCATAATGCATCGGGGGTAGGGACACTCACGAGGCCAAAGCGTACTTCTGACCTCCCATATACACCCCCACTGTGACACTCTCATGTAATAATGAGCCGAGGCTGTATACGCCCAGGGCCCCCCGAGGACGCGGAAGGGGTCCACCCCACGCCTAGTGGAATCCCCATGCTCAGCGCTCGGGGGAGACGGAGGCGGTGAATACCTAGGATGCTGGACGCGGCTTTTCTCGTTTCTTTATTGCGTTTTTAGTTGAGGCCCACTAAGGCATTTCCCTTTCTGTTGTATGCTGAGCTCTCGAGGGCTTGCAGGTTTCTCTACTTGATGTTTTGAAAAGAAAAGATGGGCGGGGATTTCGTTTCTTTGTTCTCTCGCTTTGCCGAACTCGTGTTCTCTTTCCCCTTTTGCTCTTATTGATGTTTCGCAGGAACCTCGTGAGGTCTCTGGTTCTCCCGAGGCAATCGCAAAAAGAGCCGGAATGTGGAATCGCTCGAGCGCCAGAATGGGGGCTCCTGGGCTCCGCGTCAGGAGCCTAACCGGTCATAATGCCATTCGCCACTGTTGGCGACGTCCAGGAGATCCAGTCGGCGCCGGGATTCGCCGGGCCCCGCCCCGTGAAGCGCGAGCTCCTCGACGGCAGGGAAATGTGCGAGACTGGGGTGTGATGACGTAGAGCGGCTTGAGTGTCAAAGGGGGCTCCTGAGCAGCATGGCTCAGGGGCCTCACTGCTCACAATGCCACTCACCCCCTAGGGCGCCGGGGCTTTGCCTTGTGAGGAAAAACATTGGTGACGGGTTGCACCACATGACAACTGGGAAATGTGCGAGACTGGCGCCTGACAACGTAGAACGGCTTCAGTGTCAATGGGGGCTCCAGAACAGCATGCCTCAGGGGCCTTACTTGTCACAATGCCACTCGGCCCCCGAGGGCGCCCAGGCTTTGCCCTATGACGAGAAACCTTGGTAACGGGTTGCACCACATGGCGACAACGAAATGCGCGGGACTCGGACCTGTAGACACAGAGTGCCGAGAGGGTCCTCAAACCGCCCCAAAAGCAGGAAGGATACACCACGAACGAGCCCACGCTTGCAGGAAAAATCAGCAGCATGGCGACATCATAGGCTGGCAACAGTCGTGGCCAGTATGGAAGCGTCGCACATTCCTTGTCACTAGGGAAAATGTTAAAAGGTACCCACATGCACGACCTAACTGGTGTTAAACTTAACACATGGAACTATTAGGAGGACGAGGTTGTGAATCGTAAGGACACGTCGTCATCGGAGCCTACGTCGCAGCCCTCTGGAGCAAGCCTTGTCACCAGGTCTTCCACATGAACCTCGACCAATTCGGCCAGGGCTCGGATCATCTCTGGCACCGGATCCAGCACCGAAGCAAAGTCAAAGTCGGGGTCGAGGCGAACGAGGTGGTTGAAGACGTCTGAGGCGGCCTGACCAAAAAGGTCGCGGCTCTTCTCCTCCGAAAGCGCAAGGTCCTTCTCGGCACCCGCCTCGTGATGCTCCATGACGCGGTAGAAAAACCCCAAGTACCTAGAGTCGTCGGGAATCAAGGGACGGAGATGCCTTTTCCATAGATGTCGCATAGAGCGCGGGAAGCCCTCCGTTCGAGTGATTAGAACATCCTGGAGCGCTCAGGTTGAAGGCTGCGAGCATGGGCTGCCTCTTCGGAAGCCTCTCCAACCAGGGAAGCCGCGCCTTTCACTTGTTTGCAGATATTGGACAGTTTACCCTCGGCAGTGGCCTGCACATCTAGCACGGCCTATCGGCTTTCCACTTCCTAATCCTGCTTCTCTGGAGGGCAATGATATAATCTTGCAGGGAGCCACGACGCTTGAGGAAGCGGGACTCCTGGAGCCTCAACTTTGAACGATAATCCATAAGAAGGGATCGTCGAGCCTCCGCCACCCCCTTGTTTGTCTCCTCCTAAAGCTTCGCTTCACGAGAGGAAAGGGATTCCTCGCCATGTGACAACTGGCGCTCCCTTGTCTCCAGAAGCTCGTGCTCCAGGCATCGCTCCACCTCTACAAGCACCAGCAAGTCGGCGGATGCTCGAGGACCGGCATGGAAGGACTCCACCGGCAGGCCCCCCAGGGAGGCCGTCGAGGGAGCTTGCTCTTCAAGATGGGCGATGAGGGCTCAAAGCTACCTTTGGCGGTCCTCGGAGGCCCTGCGCCGACAATCAACCTCATGAGCCTTAGCGAGAGCGCGCTCGTGGGCTTCTACCGCTAAAGCGAGGAATGTCTCTGTCTCTACGCGAGCGCCCTCCCGCTGCAGGAAACCGAGGTTCACGGCGACCTCAAGCTGGTGCCACCCCGACGCAAGGTTCTGGCGCTCACCTTCCCGGCGGGCTTCATGACTAGCAAGCCACGTCCCAGACGTTGCAGCGCGTTCGCAGAGGTGCGGAGCAAGCCCCTTGGTGCGGCATGCATACCGAGACAGGCTCCAGAAGCCAGCAGGGGTTCTTGCCTCCCGTACAGCGAGCAGGAGAAGCGCTCAAGGAATCACCTGACCCGAGTCCATGCCCGGGGGCTGGGGCTCCCTTGTGGCCATTTCATCAGCATGGAGCGCCCCACGGTGCCCCTTATCTCCATGCTAGAGGGGTCTAAGGGGAAGGCGCGGCATGGCCTCAGGAGGAGCGATAGGCGAGGGGATAGGTATCTCGCCGAAGTACCGGGGACGGCCACCGAAGAAGACCGCGGGGGGTTCATGTGCATGAGGCTTAGGAGACCGAGACTAGTGGAGTGCGAGAGAAGAAGCCTCGGGATGCCCGGCGACCTTCGGAGCAGGCGGCGCTGATCCGCCTCCCCGGCCGCCGAACGAAAACCTGAAGAACAAGGGTTCAGAAGATAAGCGCAGAAAGGGAGGACGAGGGGGAACACAGGTGCTTACTCGTCAATGGCCATCCACTTTTTCCTCGCGAGAGACCCTCATCCCGGGGGGTGGCCGCCCTCGGGCAACCTCCTCTTCCAGCCGGCACGGGCGACCCAGCGGGCGGACTCGGCGGCCCTCGAGCGAGGATGAGAAGTGGGGGCAGTGCTTTCCACCATCGCCCAATCACCACCACCAACCCCGGCTTGACGCGAAGCTAGAGCCGGGAGGACGGGCGGCGGCACAACCAGGGTCTTCGGGGGTCCGTACCCGGGTGGCGCGGCCTGCGGGGAACGCATTTCCCCCTCAGGAAGGAGCATCCATTCATCAAATAGCGGCATCTCCACGGCAACAGCTCCCGGGTGCTTGAAGTTGTACAACAGTAGGCCGTTCGGGGGAAGCTCGTCAAAATTGCCGCCGGTCAGTCGGTGAAGCAGCTCACGCAAGACATGAGCGGAAAAGGGGACAACTTGGGTCCTCATCGAGTCGCCTGGCCCTGTGTAGGCCCACATGGGGCGGGAGTGGCGCTGGAAGGGAGCTATCCATCGAGAGTTAAGCTCGCGAACCACCATTGCCATCGTCACCCCCGCACGCCTCAGCTTTTCCAACTAGATCAAGACCGGCGCGAGCCGAGGGTCACTAAGCTCTTCGCACTCCCACCCTTAGTTCGGTGTCACTCGGGTTGGTGGATGTTGGAACAGAGGTCGGGCCTCGGCAGCCTCAACCTGCACCCACTTCCGCCGGAACCCTTCCGCTTTGGGGAGGAGCTCAACGTATAGGACCCTGGGGCCTGTTGCACCGGCAGTTCTCAAGGATGCGCACCCGGAGCACTGCACCTCGGAGGTCAACTCAAGGGAGAAGAAATGGCAGAGCAACACCACGGAAGGAGTAACGCCAACAAAAGCCTCGCACAAGAACGCGAAGGGAGAGAGGAGGACCAAAGAACGGGGCTCAAGGTGGAGCGCATGGATGTGGTAATCCGAAAGCACTGCATTTATGAAGCCCGAGAATGGCAGCAGTACACCAGAAATGAGGGTGTGGAAATGGAGAGGAATAGCGGGGGACACCCCCTCCCTCCGAGGCCATGAGCTCGGCCAGATTTGGTTGCCCCCCACTCATTGAGTTGGCAGAAACTACCAGCTGAACCTTCTTCAACCCCACGAGGTTCACCACCGTCGACCGTTCCAGCACGGGCCATGGCGCTGCTAGGATGGGTGGGCCCCACGAGCCCCCCTTTCCAAGGCATGACGGAGAGAACAAGGCAACAACGACATGATGCGCGTGGGTTAGAGGAAGATCCGGCGGCTGGATCGACAGAAGGAAGAGCCGGCGGCGGAATGGATAGGGGGCGGAGACGGTCGGCACACGTAGATTAGGAGATGTTGCGTGGAGAGTACGAGCTTGTCGTTTTAAAGGCCCGGCCCGCAGGTGTTTAGGTGTGACAGCCCGATGCCGACGTCCAGAAGATTCCCCTTCTATTCCGTCTTCGTCGTGTGTCTATTTTCTTATGTCGCATCATCATCGCATCATTCGCACCATCTGCATTCCATCGGCATCTCCGTTGTCCCCAGTTTTCAAAACTTGCATCCTTCGTTAGTTGCCGGTTCCCCACGTTGTCCATTCTGAGCCTGACCTCACACGCTCGTGCCCGCGGCATCGTCGAAGACTTTTTTTAAAGTGCGTTTAAAAACTTTCTCTGATCGGGGTGAAACTTGGCATGCGGTCGTAATTAGATATAGCTAGGCTGCCTGTCAAATTTCGTCGCGATCGGAGACTGTCTGGTACCCGAACGGTCGACCGTAGCGGCACTGTATTCGGTATATCGTTGGACGTGTGTCGGTGTTTTAAAAATCGTTGCCACACTGCCCGTTCTCCCTCTCGTCGCCGGATAACCTCTCTACACGGCCTCGTATCCGTTTTGGTGTTCGGAATCATCCGAATCCGACCACGGTTGGATCCGGAACGAAATTCCGGTTAACCTAGACCCCCCATTTGTCTATAAATAGACCCTTCTATTATTTGGACAACAACCCTAGCCCTGCCTCGAATTCCGTGCGCTCGAAACCCTAGCCCCCCACTCTCTCTCTCTCTCCTCCCACAACCCACCAGCCGCTGCGGGCCCGCCGAGCCCAGATCGGGCCCGGGCAGGCCCATCCAGGCGCCGCCGCACGCAGCGCTCCGCGCCGCCCGTGCCCGAGGGCAGCAGCTCGAGTTGCCGGAGCCTCCCTCCTCCTCCCGAGCTTGCTGCACCCTGCTGCGCCGGCTTCACCCCGCCGCCACCACAGGAGTTGTCTCGCCGGACCCTGCCTGCTACCATCCCAGCCACCGGCGAGCAGCGCCGCCCCAGGACGCCTTCCCTCGCCGGAACTTGTTGCGCAGCCGGTGAGCCGCGCCGCCATGTCCGCGTCGACGGCCGTACCGTAGCCTCCCGCGCCAGATCCGGCAAGGACCGGCCGGATCCAGGCTCCCATGCGCCCATGCTGGCCACCGGAGTCGCCGGCCTGAAGCTCCTGTCGCAGGATCCCGCGGCCGCGGAAGGTGCTCGACGAGCAACCGGTCGCGCCAGCTACCTGGGCCCCGAGCCGCCCGACCAGGCGAGGCCCAGATCCCCTTGGCCCCCACACTGGCCGAGCTGGCCGCCGGCTCCTCCCCAACGCCCACCTCGAGCCGGCCCAAGAGGCTCCCCGGGTGAGCCTGCCCCCTAACCAGCGCCCATGGCGCGTTTTAGTTAAGACTTTCCCACTGTGATCTGTAGCCCATTAGGAATGGATTTCGGCCCGGTAGTTATTTTTTGTTTAGAAATTTTCGGAATTATTTAAATTCCAGAGAATAGGCGTATAATAAAACCCCCGTAACTTTTAAACCGTGTGTCGGAACGAGGCGCGTAGCATATGGTTTTGGTGTAGAATTTCGCGTAGAATCCGAATTTGTAACTTGCATATGTATTTGACATAATTTGAGCCGCCATATGCATAGATTAGCGTGTTGTACCAATAGGATAGTTCCTGTATTTATTTTTCGCGCAAGTCCGGATTGCTCGAATGCCGCAGTAGAAATGCCCATGTTTTAGGAACAACTTTTCCATGTATTTTAGAGTAGACGTTGGTATTTTTGCGTGTAGGGATTTGCCGCTAGTTTTTTTTCCGTGCTGAGGACATTATCTCGCATTTACGTGTGGCAATACTTTTGTTGCGCAACCCCACATATTTTATACGTTTTCGGGGTAGAAAAATCCATATGATTTTTCTGTGCAATTAGTTTTAGCTTTTGAGCAAGTTAGTTCGTGCGATATTTTGCCATGTTGCCCTCTTGTCTTTTTCGTAGGATTTATTCTGTGCTTCGTTTGATTAAGTTGTCAACTAGGGAGTTGTTCTTTGATGTTTTCTCTAGCCCCTCGTATTTTTGGTTGCAATAGAAATGCATGTTTAGGTGTGGTTTGCTTGCTCTCAAGTTGCTAGAAATAGTAGTGTTTTAGAGATGCTGAAATATTTCTAAGTATGGAATCTGTTATATTTTGTTGATGTCTTGTCTTGATTCTATCGTTTGATCTGTAGCTCTTTTGAGGTTGGTGCAATGGAGTTCATTGTAGACTTTATGTGTCTCTAGCATGCTGTGACCTTTCATGCCATTTAGAGTCCTGTAGCTTGTGGTTTTTCTGCTGTCAATATGGCTTCAGATCGAAAACTGCACTTTCATGAAGTGTAATTTTCACTAAGTCTGAAATAGTGTGTGAGATGCCATTTTGTGACTTCTTTTCCTAGTGTTCCTTGCTGCCATGCTAGTTGTTGTTAGTTGTTTGTTGTAGTGCTTCTTTCCCTCTATTGTGTCATGCCTTGCTTGAGTTTATCGGAGTTCTGTAGCTCATAGTTGTGGGGTGTAGAAGATGCTATGTGGCTGATTTTGGCAGATTGTAGTGATTTCTTGTTTTGCTCGTAGTTGTTGAACCGTAGCTCCAATTTGATCGTGTGCTATATGAAACTTACTTAGAATCTCGTGTAGTTTCCTTTTCTCTTGCTGGTTGTACGTTTTGAAGTGCTCGTGACCATCGTTGCACACATATTGCATTCATGCCATCATATCTTGCGATGCTTGTATCTTTTGACCCGTAGCTCCGTTGGAGATGATCTCTATGTGTAAATGGCTTGCAATGACGTGTAGATTCACGTGAACCTATTTGTTTTGCTGTTTAACAACTACTTAAATGTGTTAGTTCAGATCTGGTCAGAGTTGTAAATTAACATGTGAGGTCGTCTCGGAGGTGCTATATGTCATTTCCGACCTCATTTAAAATGCCTAGATAGGTAGTTTAATTACGCTTCACCTCTTGCCATGTTTATCCACCATTAATATTGCCGTGTACCTAATCGGGATAGAACTAAATAATTGAACGTGAAGTTTCGTCAATATGCAATTCATTGCATATTGAACTTCACATAATGTGTAGTGTTTATTTGTGTGATTTGTCATGACCGTGACTTGCATGTATTCAGCTGTCCATGCATCATATGTGTTATGCACCGTGTGGTGAATTTCGTGTGTTGATTTGTGTTTCCGGTTTGCTTCGTCTCGATAGATTTCCGTAAGCGTGTCGGATTGTGAGGACTCATTCGACTACGTCGGTTCGTCTGCTTCACGGAGGCATTCTTCTTACAAGCGGGATCTCAGGCAAGATGACCATTTCCCCAGATACCATTACTATCATTGCCATGCTAGTTTTATCGCTTCTATGGATTATGTCTCGTTGCCTACCACATGTTAAATATCAGCCTCTCAACAATGCCATGAAACCTTCAACTGTTCAACCAAGCAAACCACTGATTGGCTATGTTACTGCTTGCTTAACCATGTTGTTAGCGTTGCTAGTTGCAGGTGCAGTTGCTTCCATGTGAAAACATGTGTCCCTTGTCATATCACCATATATAATGCTATTTAATTTAATGCACCTATATACTTGGTAAAAGGTGGAAGGCTCGGCCTTTCTAGCCTGGTGTTTAGTTCCACCTTTGCCCCCGAAACGAATCATTTTCCGTGCGAAGATCATCATGAGACATCCTCAGCTTCTCAAGATCAAGCTTCCTTTGAAGAAATTAGTAGGAAAGCTTCTCATGATCAGTGAGGAGTGTATCATAACGATCCTGAAGAATATCAAATCTAGACTGAAGATTTTTCATGTCATCAGCGAGGATTTGATTAAGATTCATTTCATCATTCAACAGATCATCACTTTTGTCAAGTAGTTTTTGAAGCTTTTCCAGAGCAGTTTGTTGTTTAGTGGCAATGATGGCAAGTTTACTGTAACTGGGTTTTTCTAATCATCATGTTCACAGTCACTTGAATCAGAGGAGGAGGCATTATGTGATACCTTTGAACCTTTCGCCATGAAGCAATAGGTTGGAGCGAAATCATCAGCATATACATCAGTATGGACGGTGCAATCATTTTCTTCAAGATTGAAGATTGACTTGCTCACAAAATTGGTTGCTAGTGCAAGACTAGCCTGTCCGGATTCTGAATCTTCTCCAGAGCCTTCTTCTTCATCACATTGCTCTGATTCTGCCTCGGAATCCATTTCCTTGCCAATAAGTGCCCGAGCCTTTCTGAAGCTAGTCTTCTTGTGTGAGGAGGACTTTGAAGATGAGGATTTTGAAGATTTCTTCTTCTTCTTTGAGTCATCAGAACTGTCATCCTTGTATTTCTTCTTCTTTGATTCCTTTCCCCAGCGAGGACAATCAGCAATGTAATGACCTGATTTCTTGCACTTGTGACAGGTCCGTATCTTGTAGTCCTTAGATGCAGATTCTGATTTCCTCATGTCTCTTCTTGATGATTTACAGAACTGGCCTCGTCGTGTAAATCTCTGGAATTTCCTCACAAGCATTGCAAGTTCCTGACCAAATTCTTCAGGGTCACAACTGCTGTCATCTGTGTCTTCTTCTTCAGATGAGGAAATTGCTCTTGCCTTCAGTGCACGTGGTCTGGAATAGCTTTGTCCATATAGATCTCTCTTTTCTTCTAGCTGGAATTCATGAGTATTTAGCCTTTCGAGGATATCAGCAGGATCTAGCATCTTGTAGTCTGGTCTTTCTTGAATCATCAGAACTAAAGTGTCAAATGAAGAATCCAAAGATCTCAGCAGTTTCTTCACAACTTCGTGATCAGTGATGTCTCGAGCTCCCAGTGCTTGCAGTTCATTTGATATGTCAGTGAGGCAATCAAAGGTGTCTTGGCAGCTTTCATTGTCATGTCTCTTGAAGCGATTGAAGAGATTGCGAAGAATATCAACACGAGAGTCACGTTGGGTTGATACTCCTTCATTTACCTTGCACAGTCTCTCCCAGATCAGTGTTGCAGAGCCTAAGGCACTTACTCTTCCAAACTGGCCAGGGCTCAGATGACCACAGATGATGTTCTTTGCTTGAGAATCGAGTTGCTTGAATTTCTTCACATCAGCTGCAGTGACACTAGCAGAAATGATGGAGACACCATTTTGCACAATATACCAGAGATCATTGTCTATAGCTTGTTGATGCATTTGCATTTTGTTCTTCCACAAGGGAAAGTTCTTTCCCTCGTAGGTAGGACATGCTGCAGTCACCTTAAACATGCCTGCAGTCGACATAACTAAAACTCCAGGTGGTTAAACCAAAATCATAGAGAACAAGGGAGTACCTTGCTCTGATACCAATTGAAAGTGCGTTATATCGACTAGAGGGGGGTTGAATAGGAGATTTTTAGAATTTCATCACTGAGGAAATTCCTTTTGAGGAAATTCCTCACTGATGACTAACTTACAGCGGAAACAGTTAAGGATCAGTCATGCAATCGTTCACAATAGCAGTATTACAGAGTGAAGATTATGAACACAGATTGCGCAGTAAGCAGGCACGCAGAATACAGATGATGATTAACTATTGTGAAGAATTTGGGGTTGAGGAAATTCGGAGAAAGTCTTCAGCAAATTCTTCAAACATGCACAGTGAAAGTCATCAACACATAATACAGAGAAAGTAAAGAGTTGAGGAATTAGAACCCGATTCTTGGTGAAGACTGTTGTTGATGACCCAGTTCCAACTGCTGTGACAGTTGTACATCTGGTTTGGAGCGGCTTGGTATTGAAACCAAAGGACACCCAGTCCCGGGACACACAGTCCCTACCGTATTCTCCATGAGCTAAGGACACACAGTCCTCGCCCAACACTCACAAACTCGGTGACCCGGCGATCCACAATTGACTGCTGGATTGCTCTAGACCATGACGCCTAACCGTCTGGAGGATGCACAGTCCTCAAAGGTAAAAGGCTTCAGTCCCACACAGGAACAACTTCTTCAGTGATGCTCAATCACTAGGTTTGGTTCGTGGTTTCGGTGGGTGGTGTATTTCCTCACTGATGATTTACTCTCGTAGGCTCTGAGGAATTTGGGTTGCTCTTATAACAAGTGTCAGTTTCTAACGGAGCAGCCAACCAACTAGTGGTTGTGGGGGGCGGCTATTTATAGCCTGGGAGCATCCCGACATGATTTGACATTAATGCCCTTAAATAATATGACCGTTGGAGTGGATAAGACCAGTGACTTGGCATGGCTATCGAAACGGTCGGGACCCTCAACTGTGAGAGTCCTCATGTCACTCATATTCCTCACTTGAGGCTTTTGGTAGGATTTGGCTTGGGTTGAGCATCATGAGGAAATTCATTCCATAGCGTTACTTTGACTCCCTTTAACAGTACGGTGTTCCTATTCATCAAATGCGAAGAAAGTAAAACAGAAAACGTAAATCTTCACGCTTCAATTTCTTCAAAATGATTTTCTTCAGGAACCACCGATCTTCTCAATATCAATATCTTCATGAGGAATATCAATTTCATCGCACATTCCTCGTGATTCATTTCTTCAGCTTCAGACCAATTTCTTCAAATGAAGATATACATTTTTAGGGGTCGATATTCTTCAAATATCTCAAACTCCTCAATGACTTATAGATCCTGTGTACACTTATAAACACATTAGATACTTAACCTATAAGTCTTCAAACCACCAAAATCACTAAGGGGCACTAGATGCACTTACAGTAAGTTAGCCACCAAATATATGCTTAGTCGCTGCTGCAACCTCACCACTTAACCATGCCTCACCCAATAGCTTTGATAGTCTTGATACCTTTGGAAATGAGATTGCTGAGTCCCCAGTGGCTCACAGATTACTACAACACCAGTTGCAGGTACATGTAAATATTACTTTGCGCGAGCGCGTTGATTGTTCTTTTGGAGTTGCTTCTTCTTCTTGTTGTTCATCGATCTAGGTTGGGTTCCAGGCCGGCAGCCTGGGATAGCAAGGATGGACGTCGTTCTTCTTTTCTCGTTTGTTTTCGTCCGTAGTCGGACCCTGATGTTTATATATTGTACTGCTGTGACTCTGATGTAGCTTGTGGCGAGTGTAAGCCAATTCTATATATATATATCTCTTCTTTTCAGTACATGTACTTGTAACGATATCCATTCTTGCGACACGGCGAGATGCGCTTCTATCCCTGACGAGGCCTTCGTGCCAAATTAAGGATAGGGCCTCATCTTGGGCGTGACAAGTTGGTATCAGAGCAGTACCGACCTAAGAGCCCCCCTCGATTGATCGAACTTGTCTGAGTCGAGTCTAGTGAAAAACTACATTGCGTCTAGTTATATATCGGAGTGTAGGATTCTTTTTTCTCCTCTTCTATGCTCTGGTGAGGAATCTTGACGTAATAATTTATTCTACTCCTCTTCTCACTCAAATTTTTTTAGGATCACGCGGATATTTTTGAGATCTATACGATGCCGATGTGACGGAGTTCTGTCTTGGTGCCTCCTGTCTGACTTGATCTTCTTCCAGGGAGTTGAGCTCCAGGGGATTCTTGAGCACATCGTTATCATTCAGATTTCTTAGTATCTCAGAATGAAGGATGTTCGTAATTGCTTCAATACTAGTAGTGGCGAGAAAACCCCGATGTCCCCTGTACTGGTGCAGGTTGTTCGGGAGTACTGCCATACTTTGTATCGTTGTGATCACGAGGGTTTGTTGTAGATGAAGGTCCGATATTCTGGTTGTGTGTTGATGAATGTGATACAAGTGACGGGTTAGTATAGGAGTTGTGTGATATTACTCCTTTTATCCATACCAGGTTGCATGACCAGATATTTCGGGAATTCTTAGGTGGGAATTCAAGTAGTTACTTATAGGACAATCTTCTAACAAATGCATGACGTTAGGTTGGGGTTCGACATCTAGCGGATTCGTTTGTTGACGGTCGACTTACAGCGGTACACGTTGTGTCTTAAAGAGTCCTTGTAGCTTGCTACGACTCGGGGACGCTTCGTATGTGAGGTGCATTGCCTTGCACTTGATGGCTACTGTAAGGATCGAGCCCGTGTGATCCTGTTCATGAAAATATCGAACGGAAATCTTTCTCATGAGTTTGTTCTGGCTAATTGCAAGCCGCACCTTTTGTTTTTGTCGAATATGATAATTCAAGTTGCTTCGATGTCAAGTGGTGATTTCAGATCTTTTCTAGCAGTGTTCTCATATTCATATGAGAGTGCTAATCCTTTTGCTTAATCAATTCTCTTATCAATTCTTGTCAACCGGAGTCGTCATGTTAATTCTTTTAAACCTGTGTGCTTCTCTTCAAGTGATTTCATCTCCAATATTTGCAACATCAATCTTTCTATTCTTATTCCGGAGTTCATCTCATCTGTCCCAAGTTGTCTTTGTTTTTACCCGCACTCCCACCCTTTTCTTCAAAGTTTCTGTCATTATCCTAGTGCCTTTATATTCAGTGATGCTTCCGCTATCTTTTCTTCCGTGTCCTATCCGGTGATTCATCTTGAAGATTCTCAGGAGCTTCGTGTTCATAATTATTCAATTTGGTCATCTTTTCAGGTGAATTCTATTCAGTTGTCCGTGTTCATCATATCCTTTTCGTCCTTGTAATTCTTTCCTATGTTGGAGATTCTTATCAACCTATCTTGTTTATTCATTCCTCTCTTTTCTATCTGGAGCGTTGAAGATGTCTTAGATTTTCTTGTTTTCAATTCTTTAATTATTTTGAGCTGCTCAACCTCATCAAGTTTTCATTTCTACCTGTGCAGTATCTTTCTTTGTTAGTAATTGTTTCAACGATGGTTTCTTTGAGTGGGCCCATAACCCACAGGTTTTTCCCAAGATCTTATATAGCGCTGTAATTTTTTCGGATATCTATATATCTTTTCATCTATGACGTAAGTATGAATTTCATCAGTCATATTCCTTCTTCAAGATCTATTTGAATTAATTCTCATATTTGGCTCAACCTTGCATTCTTCTTTATTTGGATGCGTCTCAGTTATTCGTGGTGTTGTTTCTCGTCATCATTCTCAGCTTGCAATTCGAAGGAGTGTTTCTCTCAAAATCTTGGTTAATTCTCAAGAAGATTCATCATTTCAGCCTCGTGCCATCATCTTAATTGTTCCAATCATGAGTATCCCTTTCTTGCTCTCCGGTGCATTTCTGAGTTGTTTTCATTCTAGATCCTCCGAAGTCCATCATTTTAGAAGATTCTTCGTTCTCAGTTTTCATCCTCAATTCTTCTCCATTGTTGTCTCTTCGTTCGTCTCTCGATTATCCGATGCTTTGTTCAAGTTTTCTTTCAGGTGGATCATGATCTCTTCATTCTCATGTATCTCATTAATTCTTGGTATCCCCATTCAATTGTGAATTCTTACCGGTGCTTCCTTCAATTATGTTTCAAGTGGTGCTTACCTATCTCTCTCTTCAAGTTTCTTTCAAGAAGAATAGTTGTATGCTAAATCCGTTGCTTGTCATCAATTAAATTTGATGAAGGATGAGCATAACATAATTCTTATTCTTGTTCTTCCTTCTTCCAAGTGATTCCAATTCTTCTTCCGGAGCGGCTCATGATTTCAATTCATTCTCAAAGTGTTCTTCAAGATTCTTATTGGAGAACCTCAAGTTTTCTTATCTTGCATTTCCAAGTGCATTTGTTCTTCCTTTATCCTTTGAGGTGGTATTATAGCATTCTTGTTAGTGTAGGAGCCTCGAGGAGACTTTCTTTAAAGTATGAGATAATTAAACCCACCAATTCTATGTTCATGGGATATTTTCAACCCATGATTTCTTAATTGAGCTATCATGATTTGGATTTCACCTAAAGCCTTTCCTATGGATTGTTGCTATCATGGTGCTTGTCATAAAAACAAGTTCTCAATGTATCCTCTTGGTGTAATTAATTGTTCATATCTTTTTTCTCCCAATCAATCCTTATTTCTTTTAGTGGTTGGTTGTCATTTCATTAGTTTGAAAAGTTTCCATAAGCCCACTACTGCCTTATTCTTTTCATTGTTGTTTTTCCAACAACTCCGTTCAATTCTTCTCGCAAGAGTGCTTGTCAAGTTCATTGGAGTTAGTAGTTGTCATTCTCTCTTCATTCTCTTCTTCCGTATGAGCTATTTCCTATTCTATTTTTCCGGAGGCATTGTGATGTTGCTCTTTTGGGTCTATCTTCTTGTTCTGTCAAGATCATGGTGTTCCCTTGTTCTATTTAGTTGTTTGTTATGAATATTGTCTATTTCTTCCATCTTATCGAATTTTTTGTCCCATTTTCCTACCGAAGTGTTGCCGAAATTTTCTATGAATTCTTGCTTCTTTCTCATATCATTCCTCATCGCCTTGCAACTTTCAAGGATCATTGGTTTCACTCGTTTGTCAAAGTAGCGATTAAGTTTTACCTTTTGCTTTTCTTATCCTCTTCTCCTTTCATTCTTGGATCTCAGGGCGAGATCCTCTTGTAGTGTAGGAGAGTTGTGACAGCCCGATGCGGACGTCGACAAGATTCCCCTTCTATTCCGTCTTCGTCGTGTGTCTATTTTCTTTTGTCGCATAATCATCGCATCATTCGCATCATCTGCATTGCATCGGCATCTCCGTTGTCGTCAGTTTTCAAAACTTGCATCCGTTGTTAGTTGCCGGTTCCCGACCTTGTCCGTTCTGAGCCCGACCTCACACGCACGCGCCCGCGGCATCGTCGAAACCTTGTTTTAAAAGTGTGTTTGAAAACTTTCTTTGATCAGGGTGAAACTTGGCATGCGGTCGTAATTAGATATAGCTAGGCCGCCTGTCCAATTTCGTCGCAATCGCAGACTGTCTGGTACCCGAACGGTCGACCATAGCGGCACCGTATTCGGTATATCGTCGGACGTGTGTCGGTGTTTTAAAAATTGTTGCCGCGCCGCCCGTTCTCCCTCTCGTCTCCGGATAACCACTCTACACGGCCTCGTATCCGTTCCCGCGTTCGGAATCATCCGAATCCGACCGCACGGTTGGATCCGGAACGAAATTCCGGTTAACCTAGCCCCCCATTTGTCTATAAATAGATCCCTCCTATTATTTGGACAGCAACCCTAGCCTTGCCTCGAATTCCGTGCGCCCGAAACCCTAGCCCCCCACACTCTCTCTCCTCCCACCACCCACCAGCCGCCCGCGGGCCCGGGAAAGCCCATCCGGCCGCCGCCGCCCGCAGCGCTCCGCGCCTCCCGTGCCCGAAGCCAGCAGCTCGAGTCGCCGGAGCCTCCCTCCTCCTCCTGAGCTTGCTGCAGCCTGCTGCGCCAGATTCACCCCGCCGCCGCCACCGGAGTTGTCTCACCGGACCCTGCCTGCTGCCATCCCCGCCACCGGCGAGCAGCGCCGCCCTAGAACGCCTTCCCTCGCTGGAACTTGTTGCGCAGCCGGTGAGCCGCGCCGCCATGTCCGCGTCGCCGCCTGTACCGCAGCCTCCCGCGACAGAGCCAGCAAGGACTAGCCGGATCCAGGCTCCCTTTCGCCTGCGCCGGCCACCGGAGCCGCCGGCCTGAAGCTCCTGTCGCCGGATCCCGCGGCCGCGGAAGGTGCTCGACGAGCAACCGGTCACGCCAGCTACCTCGGCCCCTAGCCGCCCGACCAGGCGAGGCCCAGACCCCCTCGGCCCCCGCAGTGGCCCAGCTGGCCGCTGGCTCCTCCCCAAGGCCCACCTCAAGCCGGCCCAAGAGGCTCCCGAGGTGAGCCTGCCCCTAACCAGTGCCCGTGGCGCCTTTTAGCTAAGAGTTTCCCACTGTGATATGTAGCCCATTAGCAATGGATTTTGGCCCGGTAGTTATTTTTTGTTTAGGAACTTTCGGAATTATTTAAATTCCATAGAATAGGCGTATAATAAAACCCCCGTAACTTTAAAACCGTGTGTGGGAACGAGGCGTGTAGCATATGGTTTTGCTGTAGAATTTTGCGTAGAATCCGAATTTGTAACTTGCATATTTATTTGACGTAGTTTGAGCCGCCATACGCATAGATTAACGTGTTGTTCCAATAGGATAGTGCCCGTATTTATTTTTCGCGCAAGTCCGGATTGCTCGAATGCCGTAGTAGAAATGCCCATGTTTTAGGAACCACTTTTCCATGTATTTTAAAGTAGACTTGGTATTTTTGCGTGTAGGGATTTGTCGCTAGTTTATTTTCCGTGCTGAGGACATTATCTCGCATTTACGTGTGGCAATATTTTTGTTGCGCAACCCCACATATTTTATATGTTTTCTTGGTAGAAAAACCCATATGATTTTTCTGTGCAATTAGTTTTAGCTTTTGAGCAAGTTAGTTCGCGCGATATTTTGCCATGTTGCCCTCTTGTCTTTTTCGTAAGATTTATTTCGTGCTTCGTTTGATTAAGTTGTCAACTAGGGAGTTGTTCTTTGATGTTTTCTCTAGCCCCTGGTATTTTTGGTTGCAATAGAAATGCATGTTTAGGTGTGGTTCGCTTTCTCTCAACTTGCTAGAAATAGTGGTGTTTTAGAGATGCTGAAATATTTCTAAGTCTGGAATCTGTTATATTTTGTTGATGTCTTGTCTAGCTTCTATCTTTTGATCTGTAGCTCTTTTGAGGTTGGTGCAATGGAGTTAATTGTAGACTTTATGTTTCTCTAGAATGCTGTGAATTTTCATGCCATTTGGAGTCCTACAGCTTGTGTTTTTGCTGCTGTCAATATGGCTTAAGATCGAAAACTGCACTTTCATGAAGTGTAATTTTCACGAAGTCTGAAATAGTGTGTGAGATGCCATTTTGTGACTTCTTTTACTAGTGTTCCTTGCTGCCATGCTAGTTGTTGTTAGTTGTTTGTTGTAGTGCTTACTTCCCTCTATTGTTTCATGCCTTGCTTGAGTTTATCGGAGTTGTGTAGCTCGTAGTTGTGGGGCGTAGAAGATGCTATGGGGCTGATTTTGGGAGATTGTAGTGATTTATTGTTTTGCTCGTAGTTGTTGAACCGTAGCTCCGACTTGATCGTGTCCTATATGAAACTTGCTTAGAATCTCATGTAGTTTCCTTTTCTCTTGCTGGTTGTATGTTTTGAAGTGCTCGTGACCATCGTTGCACATATATTGCATTCATGCCATCATATCTTGCGATGCTTGTATCTTTTGACCCCTAGCTCCGTTGGAGATGACCTCTATGTGTAAATTGCTTGTAATTACGCGTAGATTCACGTGCACCTATTTGTTTTGCTGTTTAACAACTAATTAAATGTGTTAGTTCAGATCTGGTCAGAATTGTAAATTAACATGTGAGGTCGTCTCGGAGGTGCTATATGTCATTTCCGACCTCATTTAAAATGCCTAGATAGGTAGTTTAATTACGCTTCACCTCTTTCCATGTTTAACCACCTTTAATATTGTCGTGTACCTAATCGGGATAGAACTAAATAATTGAACGTGAAGTTTCATCAATATGCAATTCGTTGCATATTGAACTTCACTTAATGTGTAGTGTTTGTTTGTGTGATTTGTCATGACCGTTTATTGCATGTATTCAGCTGTCCATGCATCATATGTGTTATGCATCCTGTGGTGAATTACGTGTGTTGATTTGTGTTTCCGGTTTGCTTCGTCTTGATAGAGTTCCGCAAGCGTGTCAGATTGTGAGGACCCGTTCGACTACGTCGGTTCGCTTGCTTCACGGAGGCATTCTTCTTCCAAGCGGGATCTCAGGCAAAATGACCATTTCCCCAGATACCATTACTATCATTGCCATGCTAGTTTTATCGCTTCTATCAATTATGTCTCGTTGCCTACCACATGTTAAATATCAGCCTCTCAACAATGCCATGAAACCTTCAACTGTTCAACCTAGCAAACCACTGATTGGCTATGTTACTGCTTCCTTAACCATGTTGTTAGCGTTGCTAGTTGCAGGTGCAGTTGCTTCCATGTGAAAACATGGGTCCCTTGTCATATCACCATATTTAAAGCTATTTAATTTAATGCACCTATATACTTGGTAAAAGGTGGAAGGCTCGGCCTTTCTAGCCTGGTGTTTTGTTCCACCTTTGCCCCCTTAGTTTCCGCTACCGGTGTTATGTTCCATAATTGAGCGCTCCTAACACGATCGAGGTTGTTATGGGGACCCCCTTGATAATTCGTTTTAGATTAAAGCTGGTCTGGCAAGGCAGAACATTGGTACTATTTGCCCAACATAATAATTATGTTAATTTGAAATGCATAGGGAGTTAGCGCTACCCGAGGAGTAATTCTGCATAATGCAGGGGCCAGTGTTGATGGTGCTGGTCCAAAACTAGAGCCGTTTGCGGGGCCAACCCAGGGCAACTTGGGAGATTTCTATCAGGCCACCGTACGCTGTGCTTATCCATGGTGTCCTGAGAACGAGATACGCGGCTCCTATCGGGATAGTCGACACGTCGTGCGGTCTTGCTGGATTAGTTTTACATTTGACGAGATATCTTGTGCATCAGGACTCTGGTGATGCTTTGGGTAATCTCAGAGTTGAGGTTTTCCACTAAGGAATCCGACGAGATCGCGAGTGTCGTGATCGAGGATTTCTATGCGGCTTGTGGTAATTTGTGATGGACTAGTTGGAGCACTCCTGCAGGGTTAAATCTTTCGGAAAGCCGTGCCCGCGGTTATGTGGCAACGTGGAAACTTTCTTTAACACTGGTTCTTGATAACTTGAAGTTCACTTAATTAGAATATGCCGAATGTGTGCGTAACCGTGACTGTCTCTTTCGTGAGTTCCTTCTCCGATCGAGGACATGGTGGGGTTATGTCTGACGTAGGTAGATGTTTAGGATCATTTTTTTTATCAATAGTAGTTCACGTCCGCTATGTGTAGATCTTCCCCCTCTTTATTCTTGTACTCGTAAGTTAGCCACCAAATATATGCTTAGTCGCTGTTGCAACTTCACCACTTAACTATGCCTCACCCAATAGCTTTGATAGTCTTGATACCTTTGGAAATGAGATTGCTGAGTCCCCTGTGGCTCACAGATTACTACAACACCAGTTGCAGGTACATGTAAAGATTACTTGGCGCGAGCGCGTTGATTGTTCATTTGGAATTGCTTCTTCTTCTTCTTCATCGATCTAGGATGGGTTCCAGGCCGGCAGCCTGGGATAGCAAGGATGGACGTCGTTCTTCTTTTCTCGTTTGTTTTCGTCCGTAGTCGGACCCTGCTATTCTTCATGATGTTTATGTATTGTACTGCTGTGACTCTGATGTAGCTGGTAGCGAGTGTAGGCCAATTCTATATATACATACATCTTCTTTTCAGTACATGTACTTGTAACGATATCCATTCTTGCGACACAACGAGATGCGCTTCTATCCCTCACGAGGCCTTCGTGCCAAATTGAGGATAGGGCCGCATCTTGGGCGTGATATTAGGGCCCACGACGCTTCGGTCCACCCTCAAGGTTCCGCCAAAAAGCCAACCCAGGTGCGCCTTGGGCCCGAGGGCTACCAGCGACAATCTGGAAATGGGGGTACCCAGACCTGCCTACGTGGGCCCCAGGGACGAGCCACTTCACCAACCCAAGATCAACTGGTGCGACGTCACCCGGGAAGGCCCTCGCGAGAGGCCAAGCCTCGCGAGGTGGAGCAGCATCAGGACCCGCGAGGACATCCTTAGGACCCCTTCGGAGCGGCGGACATTCCGAGGCAACGTTGGGCCTCAGGAGTCAAGGGTGACGTGAGGAAAGGACAGGCGAGCAACATATGTCAGGACGAGGTAGTTTCCTGTTTAGTGCAAAGGAGGTGGGAGCGTACGAGGGTTCCAAAGGCATCTTCGAATGGTTTCCCTTCTGGTGCACCGAAGCCGCCGCCACCCGCCACTAGGGCAAACGTCATCCTCGCGCCCATCCCTGCAGCACGGGCAAGTACTTTGCACGCGAAGACCACCTTTGGGCAGGGGCGCATGTTCCCCTGTCCAACTTTAAAATTGGTCGCTGTGGGATCTCTTCCCGCGTGTCGGGGAAAACCAACACCTATGGAAAACTCGAGGAGTCCCTTAATCGTTTGGCGGGGAGAGAGAGGTATGGCATCAAGAGCGGAACTAGCAATCAACAC
>NC_058523.1:252072800-252085300 GCF_904849725.1 Hordeum vulgare subsp. vulgare | reverse complement strand
TACTAATGGCGCACCAGGTGGTGCGCCACTGTTATGTATATTAACAGTGCCGCACCAGGGGTGCACCATTACTATTTAATAGTAGTGGCATGATAATAGTGTGACATTATTAGGCAAAATAGGTGCGCCACTAATAGCCTTTTTTCTAGTAGTGGGAGGGTGGTGGAGGCTCCAAAGGCGGCGCCGTCAGGCCGATGCGTCGCTCGGGGCCAACGCACAGCTGTCGAGGGCGTGCCTGGGCGCTTCACAGAGGCCTCGATGCATACTCTGGCGGACGCACCTCTCCGGAGTGATGCATAGTCGTTGAGGATGCGCCATACGGCCCCGAAGCCTCGACGCGCACTCCAGCGTAAGTGTTGTGCCCCTGAGAGCGTCGTATCGTCGCCCAAGATGTGCTCGGGGGCTCCGACAGCACAACCTAGGAAGAAGAAGGCAAAGGGGTTACACCCTGGCCAGCTTTTTCTCCAAACAACGGCCGCGGAATGTCGGCAAGAAGTCTTTGCCGGAGAAAAAGCCGCCGGGAGCGGTAATTTCCTGCTTCCGGGGTACTCCGAAGTTTCCTAGGTCATGCTGGTTTCTATAGAAGGTTCATTAAAGACTTCTCTGAGATTTCTAGGCCTCTTACCAACCTCTTGCAGAAGGATGTTCCTTTTGTTTTCGATGAGGATTGTGAGGAAGCTTTCGAAATTCTTAAGAAGGCCTTGATAACCGCACCTATTGTTCAACCACCTGATTGGAACTTGCCCTTTGAAATCATGTGCGATGCTAGTGATTATGTTGTTGGTGCTGTTCTACGACAAAGAGTAGACAAGAAGTTGAATGTAATTCACTACGCTAGTAAAACTCTAGACAGTGCCCAAAGAAACTATGCCACTACGGAGAAGGAGATTTTAGCAGTCATGTTTGCATGTGAAAAGTTCAGATCTTATATAGTTGACTCCAGAGTCACTATTCACTCTGATCATGCTTCTATTAAGTACCTTATGGAGAAGAAGGACTCTAAGCCTAGACTAATCAGATGGGTTCTCCTGCTATAGGAATTTGATTTGCATGTTGTTGACCGAAAGGGTGATGATAACCCTGTAGCAGATAACTTGTCAGGCTAGAGAATGTCCTTGATGACCCACGACCTATTGATGACACCTTTCCTGATGAGCAATTGAATGTCATCCGCACTTCACATAGTGCACCGTGGTATGCTGATTACGCAAACTCTATCGTAGCCAAATACATACCACCCAGTTTCACCTACTAGCAAAAGAAGAAATTCTTCTTTGATTTGAGACACTACTTTTGGGATGATCCTCACCTTCATAAGGAAGGATTAGATGGTGTTATTAGACGTTGTGTGCCTGAACATGAACAGGGCAGATCCTGCAGAAGTGTCATTCCGAAGCCTACGGAGGACACCATGCTGGAGACGGAACTGCTCATAAGGTATTGCAATCAGGTTTCTATTGGCCTACTCTCTTCTAGGATGCCCGTAAGTTTGTCTTGTCTTGTGACGAATGCCAAAGAGTAGGGAATATCAGTAAGCGTCAGGAAATGCCTATGAACTATTCACTTGTCATTAAACCATTTGATGTGTGGGGCTTTGATTATATGGGACCTTTCCCGAGTTCCAATGGGCATACTCACATCTTAGTTGTTCTGGATTATGTCACTAAGTGGGTGGAAGCTATCCCCGCTAAAAATGCTGATCACCACACCTCTATTAAGATGCTTAAAGAAGTCATTTTCCCAAGATTTGGAGTTCCTAGATATCTGATGACTAATGGCGGTTCACACTTCATTCATGGTGTTTTCCGCAAGATGCTCGCTAAGTACGATGTCAACCATAGAGTTGCGTCTCCTTATCATCCTCAGTCTAGTGGTCAAGTGGAGTTGAGTAATAGGGAGATCAAATTGATCTTACAAAAAACGTTAATAGATCTCGAAAGAATTGGTCTAGCAAACTTGATGATGCACTATGGGCTTATAGGACTGCTTATAAGAATCCCGTGGGCATGTCGCCGTATAAAATGGTTTACGGTAAGGCCTGTCATTTACCCCTTGAGCTGGAACACAAAGCTTATTGGGCAATCAAAGAGCTCAACTTCGATTTCAAACTTGCCGGTGAGTAGAGGTTGTTTGATATCAGCTCATTAGATGAATGGAGGGCCCAGGCATATGAGAATACCAAGTTGTTCAAGGAAAAGGTTAAGAGATGGCACGATAAAAGAATAGAAAAACGAGAGTTCAGTGTAGGTGATTATGTCCTACTATACAATTCTCGCTTAAGATTCTTCGCACGTAAGCTTCTCTCTAAATGGGAAGGTCCCTACGTTGTCGAGGAAGTATATCGTTCCGGTGCCATCAAAATCAATAACACGGAAAGTAATTTTCCTAGAGTGGTAAATGGGCAAAGAATCAAGCATTACATCTCTGGTACTCCCATAAATGTTGAGACCAATATCATCAATATCAAAACTCTAGAGTAGTACATAAGGGATGTTTATCAGCCTGTTTCAGACCCTGAAAACGAAGAGATATCTGTTTCTGTAAGTAATTGGACTCCGAAACTTTTCCAATAGGAAAATTTCTCCGTTTTTGAATTTATGGAAAATTAGAAAAATAAAAAGCAGTCCGGAGAGCGCACGAGGCGGCCACAAGCTTGGTTGCCGCGGCCTCCCCCCTGGCCGCGGCAACAGGGCTCGTGGGCACCTTGTGTGCCTCCCGGACTCCGTTTTCTTCCGGAGCACTCCTTCTGGTCCAGAAAAAAATCATTATATATACGCCCGAGGGTTTTGATCTCCATATCGCGCAAATTTCCTCTGTTTTTGTTTCGAGCCTGTTGCTGCCGCAGATTTAGAGCAAAGATGTCTCAAGAATCTGTTGGGGAGAACAATTTCCCTCAAGATCATGAAGAAATAGATGCTGATCTGAAAAGAGTAGAAGTCACGGAAGCCAGGGACAAAGCTAATTAGAAAACCCAAGCTTGGGAGGAAGTTCAACCTATGTTCAACATTGAAGACGTTGAAGGAGTAGATTTTCTCCAACCCTTCCTCCACGTGTTGTCCCCATCCTTGATTGAACTCTTGAGGTTTTGTGAAAAATTCGTGCTCGCAATATTTCCCTTTCTCGTGAAGTTGTTTTTTTGGAAAACCATGTCGCAGATCTCAAAGGTATAAATCAAAGATTGATAGCTCTCTTGGAATCAAAGGCAAAGACTACTTCAACAACTCCACCATCATCACCACCAAAGGAAGACAACTAAGCATTGTTATGGGCAATCCCCTTGGCTTATGCCAATCTTGGGGGAGTTGCCCTGGTATCGTATCACCTTTATATCTTTTGCTTTTACCTTTGTTTTTGTTCTTTCCTTTTTCAGTTTTTACTTTCTTCTCTTAGTTGAGTAAGTCTTTAGTGTTCAGTTTGAGTCTTTTGCCTTGTGTCTCCCCCGATGTATTCGAGCTTACGAGCTATATAATAAAGAGTATCTTAGTCAAGGGCTTTGTTTTGTGCCGTGATCAAAACTATGAAAAGAACAATAGCATGAAAGATCATGAGATGATCCTATGAAAAGTGATAGCTTCACATATAACAAGTATGATGATTGAAACTTGTTGAGAATAGACCAACATATACCACAGTCATTGTTGCAATTAATAAGAAGTAATAAGGAAAGAGAGGTTCAGATATAAATATATCATCTTAGACACTTTCTATAATTGTGAGCACTCACGAAACTATTACATGCTTAGAATTAGATGTTGGATAAGGAAGACAACATAATGAATTGTGTTTGCTTGGTTCCAAACAATGTTATATGATTAGAGATCCCTTAGAATGTGATGATTGCTTCCAACTCATATTAGCCAAAACTCCCGCACCAAGTAGGGATACTACTTGTGCATCCATAAACCTTCAACCCAGTTTTGCCATGAGTGTCCACCTATGGATTGAATAAGATCCCTCAAGTAAGTTGTCATCGGTGCAAGCAATAAAAATTGCTCTCTAATATGTATGATCTATTAGTGTGTGGAAAATAAGCTTTGTACGAACCTGTGATGAGGAAGACAGAAAAGCAACAGACTGCATAATAAAGTTCTTTATCACAGGAGGCAATATAAAGTGACGTTCCTCCGCATTAAGAGGACACGCATCCAAACCTCAAAAGCGCATTACAACCTCTGCTTCCCTCTGCGAAGGGCCTATCTTGTAACTTTACTTTTTGCCCTTCTAAGAGTCATGGTGATCTTCACCAATTCCTTATTTAGCCTTTTTCTTGGTGAACGTCATATGCTTGGGAAAGATCTATATTCATATATCAACTTGGAGCTGAGTACTTATGCTTTATTATTGTTGACTTTACCCTTGAGGTAAATGGTTCGGAGGCAAAATTATAAGCCCCTATCTTTCTCTCTGTCCAACTGAAACTTTGATATCATGAGTACCACGTGAGTTGCAACAATTGTGGAAACAAAAGAGATGATTGAGTATCTGGATTTGCCATACAAGCTCTTATTTGACTCTTTCTGATAATATGATAAATTGCAATTGCTTCAATGATTATGGACTGTTGTTGGCTACTTCTCGGTAAGGTTTTTGTTTCATACTTTTCTTTGTGAAGGAATTGTTACTTTCCCATAAGAATCTCTATGATGCATTGTTGTTCTATGTGTGATCATGATGCCCTCATGTACGTATTTTGTTTTCTCGACACCTTCATCCCTAAACATGTGGACATGTTTTGGGTCTTCGTTTTCGCTTGAGGACAAGCGAGGTCTATGCTTGGGGGAGTTGATACGTCCATTTTGCATCATGCTTTCATGTTGATATTTATCGCTTTATGGACTGTTATTATACTTTGTGGAACCTTACTTATGTCTTTTCTCTCTTATTTTGCAAGGTTTAATTGAAGAGGGAGAATACCGACAGCTGGAATTCTGGACTAGAAAAGGAGCAAGTCTGAGCCCTCTATTCTGCGCAACTCCAAATGCCCTGAAAATCAACGTGGATTTTTTTGGGAATATATAAAAATACTGGGCGAAAGAAGTGTCAGAGGGGAGCAACCAGGGGCCCACAAGCCTGGTTGCCGCGGCCTACCCCCCTTGCCGCTGCAACAGGGCTTGTGGGCATGCTGGTGGCCCATTGGCCCCCCTCTTTTGCTATATGAAGGGTTTCGTCCGAAATAAAATCAGGGTGGAGCTTTTTCGTGGATTCTCCGCCGCCATGAGGCGGAACTTGAGCAGATCCAATCTAGAGTTCCGGCAGGACGATCCTGTCGGGGAAACTTCCCTCCCGGAGGGGGAAATCGTCGCCATCATCTTCACCAACACTCCTCTCGTCGGAGGGGAGTCATCTCCATCAACATCTTCATCAGCACCATCTCCTCTCCAAACCCTAGTTCATCTCTTGTAACCAATCTCCGTCTCGCGACTCCGATTGGTACTTGTAAGGTTGCTAGTAGTGTTGATTACTCTTTGTAGTTGATGCTAGTTGGATTACTTGGTGGAAGAGTTTATGTTCAGATCCTTGATGCTATTCATTACACCTCTGATCATGATTATGATTATGCCTTGTGAGTAGTTACTTTTGTTCCTGAGGACATGGGATAAGTCATGCTGATAATAGTCATGTGAATTTGGTATTCGTTCGGTATTTTGATATGTTGTATGTTGTTTTTCCTCTAGTGGTGTTATGTGAGCGTCGACTACATAACACTTCACCATATTTGGGCTAAGAGCAAGGCATTGGGGAGTAGTAAGTAGATGATGGGTTGCTAGAGTGACAGAAGCTTAAACCCCAGTCTATGCGTTGCTTCGTAAGGGGCTGATTTGGATCCACTAGTTTAATGCTAGGTTAGACGTTGTCTTAATTCTTATTTCGTAGTTGCGGATGCTTGCGAGTGGGGTTAATCATAAGTGGGATGCTTGTCCAAGTAAGGGCAGTACCCAAGCGCCAGTCCACCCACATATCAAACTATCAAAGTAATGAACGCGAATCATATGAACATGATGAAACTAGCATGACAAAAATTCCCGTGTGTGATCGGGAGCGTTTTTCCTCTTATAAGACTTTGTTCAGGATTGTCCCTTGCTACAAAAGGGATTGGGCCACTTGCTGCACCGTTGCTACTACTTGTTACTTGTTACTTTTCGCTTGCTACGTTTCACCTCACTACACCATCACTTGTTACCGCTACTTTCAGTGCTTGAAGTTATTACCTTGCTATAAACATTTTATCAGAGCCTTCTCCTCCTCGTTGGGTTCGACACTCTTACTTATCGATATGACTACGATTGATCCCCTATACTTGTGGGTCATCAGTTAGCTATCATGAGGTAAAAACTGGCATGACAATTTTGTAAGAACAGTTTATCGAATATGAGTTTTTCTTCTTCTCTAATTAGTTCTAAATACGATTTAACTCTGGATATAGCTTTTCAAATCGCTTCTTTTGGACAAAAGCTATATCCATTTGGACATCAACTGGTGATGCTGACCATGCTTGGATAGTTGGCGCGTACTTCCATTATGGTGGAGGGTTTTGAGCCCCCTGAGGTATGACATTTGTCTAAATAGTTACGCGACGACATCATATTCCTAGCAAGGGTTCAGCGCTTCAGTGGCTTCCTAAATTTTGCATTTGCATGTACCTGTACATACTATATAGTTGTAACAATCTTTGTTCTATGTGTGTAAATCAATCTACTTGAAGCAGATCCTTCTCTGTTTTTACAGGTTGTCGATATATCTCCCAATCCAGGACAAACTGATTCGATGTACATTGTTTGTTCCAGAAAAAAAATATCTTAATTAAATATATTTTGTGTCAGAATTTTTCTTGAAAAAACAAATACTCTATTTTGTGTCAGAATTTGACACTATTGCTACTAATGTCACTCTCTGTTAACAAATAACTTTTTTATTTTGTATATTTTATCATTGACAAATTCATGTTCAATGGCCTTTACTTTTAAAATGTTTGCACACAAAAAAAATTCACACCAAATTGCTAGACTTCGTAAGATGTGGGCGTGCACTGTTAAAGTTGGAAGGATGCATGACACGTCATCTAGGTACTTGATTTCATCGACCGAATTATTGAGCATGGTATTTTGGACTTAATGAATAGTTACTCAATCATCATGTCTATATCTGCTTTTTTATTCTTCTCTTGATTATGGATCGGATGAATAGTTGCATGGAATTTAGATTGAGATTTCAATGTTTCTTGGATAGATAATATGTTTTTAACCAATAACTTAGTACCACATATTAGTACAAGAAATAACTTTTCCTTTATTAATAGTTCGAGTATAGATAAATCAACCCCGTCCAAGAAATAAATAGACAAATGAATATTAGTGTACCATAATTTGTAAACTACACATATATGGAAATTGTATGTTTAGGAATTTATTTACTCATAAATCCATTCTACCATGCCGTAAACAATACACATAGTTCCATGTTATTGCGTGCAATAAATAAAAATACACTACAATTAGTATCTTGCCTCTTAATTTCAAACAAGTGTTACCATGAAAAAAATATTAAAATAAGTCCAACCTACGGGTGCACGGGTTGATGACTAGTATAGTCTAACTAAAGGGAGACCAAAGGGAGCACGTCTCCTGTAGATTCTTTTTTCTTTTCACAAGCATAGAAGGAAAGACCAATGAGGTAGATTTCTCATGTTTTATCCTATGGCTACAAAACAATTACATATTAGTTGGACGGTTGGAATTTTTTTTACTTTCTAGGTTTAACGTGGAGTCGGTATCATTTTCTTCTTGCAGGCGGCAATGGCACAAGCATATCGTGTAGAGGAAGATGATGAGAAGAAACTTGTGGTTCTCATTCAATCTTTGTGGAACTCTCTTTATGTGTGATTGTGCACTTGTTGGGTCATTTTTCTGTGTACTTGCACTTGCAGAAGTATTATGTTGTGCAGATGTAAAATTATTTTGCTGTGCCCTTGTTAGGCGTTGAACCTTAATGCGTGGATTCGGTGGATGACGTATTGTATTTGACGTGATATGCTACTGAAATGAAATATACATTTTATTTGCAATCTTTTATTCTGTTGTACTTATTTTTAATGGGCCTATCCTGAGACATGCATGCTTCTAGCAAAAAAATGCTTCAACCCAAAAAACTTAGACATTTTTAATAGTAAAATAGGTATTGGGCCAGGCCCATGTAGCAAGATTTGTGGACAAGGATCTGAATATTATGATGATTCCATTTGGTCACTAGCAATGCCACGTCAGCTTGGCCACGTCAGATCCTACGTGGCTCACACAAATGGGTAATGACCAAACCAAAATTTAGGTCGATAGACACCTGCGACCAAAATTTTAGAAAGGTCATGTTTGTTCATTCTTGACGGCCAACTGTTGACGTTGTAAATTTGGTCAAAAAAAGGTCAATAAACGACAACAATGACGAACCAGTGACCAATATAGGGAGTCATAATTGACCTTATTTATTGTAGTGACGTAGGGTTTTACGCGTAATCGGCCCGAACATGGGTAAAAAGGAGTCTGCTCTTCACGTCACCTATCCCCGCGCTACGATCACAAGGGTTTCATGTTGATTCCCATAGGTGTCGACCTCGCACCGCCGACATCTTCCGCGCGCCAGGTAGGGGTTGTGGAGTCTTGCTCAAATCTAAGCAAACTGAACACCAGTTTCTTGGAAGTTTGGGCGCTACGCCGCGTTCCCTCGGAAATGTGGTACCGCGGCGGATGCTCTGTTCTGCTGCGGCTTCCCAAGGCCTGCGCGAGCGCATTGCTACGCGAGCGCGGGGAAGTGAGGCGGAGGTTCCAAAGGCAGCCGTCACGCTGATGCGTCGCTCAGGGCCAACGCGCAGCTGTCGAGGGCGTGCCTGGGCACTTCACATAGGCCTCGGTGCATACTCCGGCAGACGCACCTCTACGGAGTGATGCATAGTCGTTGAGGATCGTATCCTCACGGTCCCGAAGCCCCGACGCACACTCCAGGGTAAGTGTTGTGCCCCTGAGAGCATCTTATCGTCTCCCAAGATGTGCTCGGGGGATCCGCCAGCACAACCTAGCAAGAAGAAGGCCAAGGAGTTACACACTGGCCAACTTTTTCTCCAAACGATGGTCGCGGACTGTCGGCAAGAAGTCTTTGCCGGAGAAAAAGCCGCCGGGAGCGGTAATTTCCTGCTTGCCGGGTACTCCGACGCCCCGGCAAAAGATTAAAGCGCCATGAACCACGACGTGAGCAGATAAGTTTTAAGTTTGAGATTCAGTTCCGAAGTCGATAGATTCTCTGTTTCTTCCTTTAAAAGTTTCCAATCTTTGTGCATGGAGTATGCGCATACTGGGACCTTTCCAAAGATCAGTGCACCTTGCCTTTGTTTCGAACGACCTAAATGGCCACATAGCGCCTTCAAACTGTTTCGAACTTGATCAACAGAGCAAGCGGCTACGTAGCACCCGATTTCGTCTCAAGCTGCGCTTGGCGATTTCTATGGTTGCACTGAACGCGGCAAGGACCCTTGCCGGTAGTTCCCTGCAAGCTCCCAGATTATGGAAAGGCGAATCATACAAAGAATAGAATCGAAAAAAGAGAAAACAGTCTTTTCATTCATTTGTTTGGGATATTCTCAAACATATTACATGGATGATACGATCTACTCTAACCTAGAACCACTGTCTTTGGCGAGGAACTACGCTCAACGGACTGGAGGTCAGAAGACATGGAGTAACCCTCCGCGCGATCCAAGCTAGTTCCTCCGGGACCAGCATTACCCGGACGAGAACGAGGCCGGGAGAGATGGAGGAGCAGAAGTCCAGGCGCTGACGGGAAGATGAGGCAGCTCCAGTCGGTCCATTGCGGGAGAGAGCGATCGACAGACTGACGGTGATGGTACGGCTGGTGGTTAGCCCGAGGGTACGTCCTCCTCTGCAGACCATGTCTGCAGGGGGCGTGACCCGCTTTCGCCGTCGTCACCATCCGTCCCTTCCTCGTCGCTCCCACTCGAGGAAGGGCTTTCAGAACCACTCGAGCTCTCTTTTCAGGAGCTGAGACGCGCACCTGAGCTCCCATATAGCTTAATGGAGAGCACGTTATCCACCATCCTCTTGAAGCAGAGAACGTGCCTATTCCAGAGGCTTTGGGCTCGGGCAAAGCTTTTCCACCCGCGGGCGAGGAACAGTGTCCAAGACCCAGTACGCTCTGCAACCACTGGCACGGCGCCATTGCCGCAACCATGCATGTGAAGCCACGGGGTCTGGGACCCCCTCTCCTTCCGTTGCCTCGGCGAAGACACCGGGGAGTCGGAGGCAGGACCGGACGGGTCCTCGTAACTGGACGAGGAACTCCATCGGGTTCCTTCCGACGTGGTCCGCCATAGGAGCAAGCCTCGAAGAAGGCGGAGGCGCTGGAGTAGCCCTACGTCTCCCCCGGCCTGGACCTCCACGACGACCACGACCCCTCACCCTTCCTCCGCCACAGGCGCTCGGGCCGTCTTCCACAACGGCGCCCCAGAAGGTGTGGCATGATCCGAACGGGATCCTCTCGCCACCATGGTTATGGGCGAGCGCCACGTGCAGACAGAAGAAGATTGTGAAGACCAAGGCTGAGGAGTTGGAGGATTCAGAAGGAGTTGGGTGAGCAAAACCCCTCGCAAACCCTCCCAATTTATAGGACGGGACGCGGGGGCTAGCATCCCTTGGTCCGGAGGCCACCACCCCTCTCCCCCAATCGCTCGAGCTCACGGACGAACAAAGAACCGCCCTGCTGCACCAATGCATGCACGGGCGGGCCCAGCCATTATTGCGCCTTTTTAGGCCATGTCTGCGACCTGTCCATCCATAACAGCGCATGCCACGCGCGTGCCAGAGGCATTTCAGGAGGTGGAAAGGCAACTCCGCGCACGACCCCCCCCCCACTTCGCGCGTCCAATGCACAATGTAGGGAAAAGCAACCGCCAGCGGATCCAACCATGAAGGCATGTGCACCTCTTAGGGCCTGGCCCAACAACGCTTCACGGGCGTGTGTGGCCCAGGCTCGGGGAATCCTGTCGGTGCACTAAAGACTGGGGTTCCTAGTGCCCTAGACTTGTGCACGTGCACGAAGAGCACGTGTCGGCAGGGCATGGCAGGACCCAGACAAGATACATCACCCAACATTATCAAGGCCTCGGCAAGCCTCCCTTGCCGAGAATATGACCAAGGCCATGCTCATTTGGTGGGCGTGATGATCTCTCCAAGTACAAGACCTCGGCAAGCCTCCCTTGCCGGGATGACGACTGAAGTCCCCGGGAAGCTCACTTGCCGGGACGAAGACCCAAGGCCCCGGCAAGCTCCTTGCCGGGATGACGGGGCTGGGCAGTAGAGGGAAACCGCCCTTGCCACAATAATACCGTCCCCAAGTTTCAGCACCTTCCGCATGTGCCAGCGCAGCATCGAAGTGTCGAAACACCTAGATACGTGTCTTCAGCAGCACATCGCTGACAAGGACAAGACGTGCATTTAATGCACTTGACAACGGTAGATGGATATGCACCGCTCTAGGTTCAATGTAACTCCTCATGAACCTACCATCGAGCACTGTAGGTGACCCCTTTGCCTATAAAAGGAGGCCCTTGGCTCATTCATAAGGGCTTAGACTCTTTCGACATTGATTCATAAGAGCTAACGATCATCAATAGTCACTGTAACAAACAACAAAACGCTTAATACAATCAGACATGCAGGACGTAGGGTTTTACGCGTAAGCGGCCCGAACCTGGGTAAAAAGGCTTGCCGGGTACTGATCGTTAGCTCTGCTCTTCACGTCACCTCTCCGTGCCCTACGATCACAAGGGTTTCACATTCATTCCCATAGGTGTTGACCTCGCACCGCCGACAAACAACAACAAGGACGATGACGAAAACAATGACAATGACAAGAACAACGACAACAAAAACAACAAAAACAAGGACAACAACAACAACAACGAAAACAACGACATCAACGACAACAACAACAACAACGACAATAGCAACAACAACGAGAACAACGATATCAACGACAACAATAAAAACAAAAACAACAAAGATGACGATAACGATTACAACATAAACGACATCAACCATAATGACGACGACGACGACGACGATGACGACGATGACGACGACGATGACGACGATGACAACATAAACAACATCAACCATAAGGACGACGACGACAACGACGACATCAACGACAACGACGACAATGACGAGAACAACGAGAAGAACAATAACAACAACAACAATGACAACAACGACATTAACACAACAGTGACAACAACGACAACAACAACAACTACTACTACTACTACAAGAACAACAACAACAACAACAACAACAACAACAACGAAGACGACGACGACGACAACAACAAAAACAACAACAGCAAAAACACCACCACCGACAACAACAACACAAACAACAACAACAACAACAACAACCACGATAATGAAGATGATGACAGAGACGACAACAACGATAATG
>NC_058523.1:252052800-252055300 GCF_904849725.1 Hordeum vulgare subsp. vulgare | reverse complement strand
GGCAACAACAACAACAAGAACGACGACAACTACATTGACAACAACAATAATAGAGACACCAACGAAAACAACAAAAACAATAACGACGATGAGAATGCTGACAACAACAATAACAACGACGAGAACAATGACAACAACAACAACAATAATAACAACAACAACCACAAAAACAAAAACAACAACAAAAACAACAAAAAACGACAATGACAACGACGACGAAGACGATGATGAAGACAATGACGAGGACAACGGAGACGACGATGATGACGACGACGAAGACGATGATCACGACAGTGACGAGGACAACGAAGATGACGACGAGGAGCCGGATGAGTATGACGACGACTTCGATGACGACGACGCCAACAACAACACCACCAACAAAGACGACAACAACAACAACAACAACAACAACAACAACAACAACAACAACAACAACGACGACGACGACGACAACAACAATCACAACAAGGACAACAACAAGAACAACAACAACAACAACAATAACAACAACTACTACAATAACAACAACAACAACAACAAGATCAACTACAACGACGACGACGACCACCACAACGCCAACAACAACAACAATGACAGCAGCAGCAGCAACAACAACAACAACAACAACAACAATAACAATAACAACAACAACTACTACAACAACAACAGCGACAACGCCGATAGCAACGACAACAACAACAACAATATCATCATCATAAACAACAACAACAACAACAACTTCAACAACAACAACAACAACAACAACATCAATAACAACTACAACAACAACTTCAACAACAACAACAACAACAACAATAACAACAACGAAAAACAACGACGACAACCACGAAGACAACGATGACAATGATGAAAATAATGACAAAGACGAGAACAATGACAACAACGATAACAGCAACGACGTCGACAACAACGACAACAACGACAACATCGACAACAACGACAACAACAACAACGACAACAACAATAACAACATTAACAACATCGAAGACGACGACGAAGATGACGACAACGACAACAACAACAACAACAACAACAACAACAACAACAACAACAACAACAGGAACGAGAACAACAAGAACAACAACAACAACAACAACAACAACAAAGAAACAACAACAACAACAACATCAAATGCAACAGCAGCAACAACAACAACAACAACAACAACAACAACATCAACGACAACGATGACGACGACGACAATGACAACGACGACAATGAAGATGATGACGGCGATGATGACGACGACGACGATGACGATGATGACAACAACGACAATAACAACAACAACAACAACAACAACAACAACAACAGAAGCAGCAGCTGCAACAAGAACAACAACAACAACAACAACAACAACGAAGACGGCGATAACGACGACGACGAAGACGATGTTGAAGATGATGATGATGACTATGACAACGATGACGACGTCGATGACGACGATGACGACGACTACAACAACAACAACAACAACAACAACAACAACAACCACAAGGACGACGACGACAACGATGACAACAAGGACAATGACGAGAACAACGGGAAGAATGATAACGACAACGACAACAAAAATACCACCAACGACATTAATAACAACATTGGCAACAAAAACAACAACAAGGAAGACAACGACGACGACGATGACACCAACAACAACAGCAACAACAACAACAACAACAACAAAAACAACAACAACAACAACAACAACAACAACAACAACCAAAACTAACAACAACATCCACAACAACAACAACCACAACGACGACGACAACATCGACAACAATGACAACAACGACAACTACAACAACAAAACAACGAGGACAACGATGATGACGACCACAACAACAATAACAACAACAACTAGTACAACAACAAAACAACAACAACAACAACGAAGGCGATGAAGACGACCACAACAAGACTAAGAACAGTTATGATGACGACAACAACAACAACAACAACAACAACAACAACAACAATAACAATGACGACAACGACTAAGACGACTTTGACAACGACGATGACGATGACAACAACAACAACAACAACAACAACGAAGACGACTTTGACGATGATGATGACGATGATGACAAGAACAACAACAACAACAACAACAACAACAACAACCACAACAAAAGCAACGATAACAATAACAACAACAACAACAACAAAAGCAACGATAACAACAACAACAACAACAACAACGATGACGACGACGACAACGTCAACAACAACGACGATGACGAGAACAAAGACAACACTGACAACAACAACAACAACAACAACAACAACAACAACGACAACAATGACAACAACAACATTAACCAGAACCACAACCACAACAACAACAACAACAACAACAACGACGACGACGACAACAATGACAACAAGAACATTAACCACAACAACAAGAACAAGAACAACAAAAACAACAACAACAACAACAACGACGACGATAACGACGATGACGAAG
>NC_058523.1:248405300-248407800 GCF_904849725.1 Hordeum vulgare subsp. vulgare | reverse complement strand
CAAGTTTCAATCATCATACATGTCATAAGTGAAGTTATCACTTTCCATAAGATCGTCTCATGATCTTTCATGCTATCGTTCTTTTCATACTTTTTGATCATGGCACAAAGCAAAGCCCTTGACTAAGACACTCTTTATTATATAGCTCGTAAGGTCGAATACATCGGGGGAGAGACAAAAGCAAAAGACTCAAACTAAAAACTAAAGACTTATTCCTCTAAAAGAAGAAATAAAGACTGAAAAGGAAAGAACTAAAACAAAGGTAAAAGCAAAGGATATAAAGGTGATACGATACCAGGGCAACTCCCCCAAGCTTGGTAGAAGCCAAGGGGATTTCCCATACCAATGCTTAGTTGTCTTCCTTTGGTGGTGATGGTGGTGTTGTTGGAGCAGCCTTGAGCTTGTCTAATTTCCACTTGAACAAAAAGTTCTGCTCCCTTAGATCGTCATTTTCCTCCTCAAGTTTCAAAACTCTATGGAAAAGCTCCTGCTTACTCTCCAGCAAGAAAAGAGAAGGGATAAACAAGGTCTTAGGCTTCTTCCTATGGTCAGGGAGGCTTGACTTCTTGAACTCCACATGGGTGTTTGCAGGTTGAGGTAGAGGAGCCTCCTCTTCATCTGAACTTGTTTGCTCCTTCCCTTTGGGTTCATAGTCCTCTTCCTCATTAGTGGTCCAACCATATGGTTCCAAGTCCCCATTAATCCTAGAGTTAGCACGATCATTGTCCACATAGATCTCTTCTTCTGAATCTTGAGAAGACATCTTGACCTAAATCTGCGGCAGACAACAAGCTCGAAACAAAAACAGAGGAAAACTATGCGATACGGAGATCAAAACCTTTGGGCGACTATATATTGATTTTTTCTGGGCTAGAAGGAGTCCTCCGCAAGAAAACGGAGTCCGGGAGGCACACGAGGTGCCCACAAGCTTGCCCACCGCCACCAGGGTGGTGGTGGCGGGGTGGGCCCTTGTGGCTGCCTTGTTCGCTCTCCGGACTGCTTTTTATTTTTCTAAATTTCCAAAAATTCCTATTGGAAAAGTATCGGAGTCCAAATTCTTGCCGAAACAGATACATCTTCGTTTTCAGGGTCTGAAACAGGGTGATAAACATCCCTTATGTACTCCTGTGGAGTTATGACATTGATGATATTGGTCTCAACATTTATGGGAGTACCAGAGATGTAATGCTTGATTCTTTGCCCATTTACTACTCTAGGAAAATCTCCTTCCGTGTTATTGATTTTGATCGCACCGGAACGATATACTTCCTCGACAACATAGGGACCTTCCCATTTAGAGAGAAGCTTGCCTGCAAAGAATCTCAAACGAGAATTGTATAGCAAGACATAATCACCTACATTGAACTCTCGTTTCTGTATTCGTTTGTCGCGCCATCTCTTAACCTTTTCCTTGAACAACTTGGCATTCTCGTATGCATGGGCTCTCCATTCATCTAACGAACTGATATCAAACAACCGCTTCTCACCGGCAAGTTTGAAATCAAAGTTGAGCTCTTTGATTGCCCAATAAGCTTTGTGTTCCAGCTCAAGAGGTAAATGACAGGCCTTACTGTAAACCATTTTATACGGTGAGATGCCCATGGGATTCTTATAAGCAGTCCTATAAGCCCATAGTGCATCGTCAAGTTTGTTAGACCAGTTCTTTCGAGATCTATTGACGGTCTTTTGTAGGATCAACTTGATCTCCCTATTACTCAACTCCACTTGACCACTAGACTGAGTTTGATAAGGAGATACAACTCTATGGTTGACATCATACTTAGCTAGAATCTTGCGGAAAACACCATGAATGAAGTGTGAACCGCCATCAGTCATCAAGTATCTAGGGACTCCAAATCTTGGGAATATGACTTCTTTAAGCATCTTAATAGAGGTGAGGTGATCAACATTTTTAGTGGGGATAGATTCTACCCATTTAGTAACGTAATCCACAACAACTAAGATGTGAGTGTACCCATTGGAACTCGGGAAGGGTCCCATATAATCAAAGCCCCAGACATCAAATGGTTCAATGACAAGTGAATAATTCATAGGCATCTCTTGACGCTTACTGATGTTCCCTATCCTTTGGCATTCGTCACAAGACAAGACAAACTTACGGGCATCCTTGAAGAGAGTGGGCCAATAGAAACCTTATTGCAATACCTTATGGGCAGTTCTATCTCCAGCATGGTGTCCTCCGTAGGCTTCAGAATGACACTTCTGCAGGATCTGTCCCTGTTCATGTTCAGGCACACAACATCTAATAACACCATCTACTCCTTCCTTATAAAGGTGAGGTTCATCCCAAAAGTAGTGTCTCAAATCAAAGAAGAATTTCTTCTTTTGTTGATAGGTGAAACTGGGTGGTATGTATTTGGCTACGATATAGTTTGCATAATCGGCATACCACGGTGCACTAAGTGAATTGCGGATGACATTTAATTGCTCATCAGGAAAGCTGTCATCAATTGGTAGTGGGTCATCAAGGACATTCTCT